>NC_142697.1:10620576-10925192 GCF_029641045.1 Salvia hispanica | reverse complement strand
AAAAATATTTCGCCTAACTTAGGGTTGATTTCTTCCCGAACATGTTGAACGTAGATATAAAAAGAATTTTTTTCAGAATTGAAATACGAAAATAAAATATTTTTGTAAAACAAATGACGTACTAATAAATTGAATATTGATAGCAGGAGGGAAAAAAATAAAAAATAAAAATGGCGCGTGGAGCAAACAAAAAAGAAGGCGGACCGTCCAAAAAAGCAGTAATTTTCTGGACCCCATTCCCTTCATTTATCCCTCTTTCACATTTTGCTTTCCTTGCTGATTAAAAACTCTGTTAAGGGCAAAAACTGGAGGAACTTCCCATTCTAAATCCGTCCTCCTTTTTTGCTCTTCCCAGATTATTCACCCATATTTAATCCCTAATTAACATCCAAATTCCATCAATTCTATAATCCAAAACTCCGTTTGGTGTGTTGGAAAGGGGAAAAACACCATGGCCGAAGAGCACGGATTCGAATCGCCCGAAGGCCACCGCCTGTGCGCCAATAACTGCGGATTCTTCGGCAGTCCAGCCACGCAGAATTTCTGCTCCAAGTGCTATCACGATCTCTGCCTCGAAAATTCCGCCGATTCCACCTCCGTCTTCCCCGCCCCGTTGACCGGCGGGTCCTCCTCCTCTCCGGCGCATCACACGGCGGCGCCGGCTGTCGCGATCTCCCTCCCTGAGAAGGCTCAGATCCAGGCTGCGCCGGTGGCGGTGGCGACGGCGAACAGGTGCTCGGCGTGCAGGAAGAAGGTCGGGTTGACCGGATTCCGGTGCCGGTGCGGAGTGACGTTCTGCGGGACCCACAGGTACCCCGAGAAGCACGACTGCACCTTCGATTTCAAGTCGGTGGGGCGGGAGGCCATCGCGAAGGCCAATCCGCTGGTCAAAGCAGAGAAATTGGAGAGGATATGATGATTAAGCTTAGATTTAATTTTTCATTCATTTCGATGTTGATGAATGAATGAGTGGATGGTGAATTCAACTAAGCAGATCGATCGATCCTTCCGTTTTAGATTTGGCCGCCGTTGTAGTGAATTCGATGTGTATAATTTTTACATTTTCTTAAATTTACTATAATAACCTCTTCTCATTTACGATTCAGCACCAGTTTCCAGCTATTGATGATTTGAACTAGCATTAAGGGCATCCGCAATGGGGCGGACGATCATCGTCCGCCACTGTAGCATCGCGGACGATGGGTAACCCATCGTCCGCGGACGATGCGCGGAGGATATCTATCGTCCGTCGCATTGTCTGCCACTGTGGACGAGGCGGACGATGGGTCACGGACGATGCGACGCGGTTTAGTTTTTTTTTTTAATTTTATTAAATTTTCAAAACCTATATATATCAAATTCAATTCATTTTTCACGCTTCATTTTTCTCACTTCACTCTCAAAATTCACTACATTTTCAAGCAAAATGGATTCCGGAGATTATCCGAATAGTCCGATGTTCGGTGGTGCACGATGGCCGGGTACAGAACCCGACGAATACCGGCCATTCGACACCAACGCCGAGTACGATCCCGACTTTTCAACCGACTCATACGGGCTGTCCGATATGGAGCCGTCTCCACATCGCCCCTCCGCCGCCACCGCACCTCGCCGCCGCTTCCGGGTCCGCCACCAAGAAGAAGCGGATTGATGTTTCGGAGGATTTGGTGTACGCCAACAACCAGAGGGTGACTGCGTATTGGGAGCGCATCGCCGAGAAATACAACGCGGCCAAGCCGGCGAACGCGTACAAGCGCCACAGGGAGTCGCTTAGGGCGGACTATATAGCCCGCCCCACTGCAGGTGGAATAGGAGGAGAATAAAATACTGACGTGGCGGTGCATAGGGTGTCGCTTAGGGCGTCTCATTGTGTTTTTATAAAAAATTATGTATTTCATAGATAGGATAAGCTCGGGAATAAGATTATTAGAGCATCCCCAATCATACTTTTTAGAGCATTTCCAAGGAAAGAGGGAAATGATGAGTTACAGTCTTTTCACCAAACTGAAACTTTAGATTATGTTAGATTTATTTTCTTTTCATGAAAAATCATTCTTAAATGGGAAGAGTATTTGAGAAGGTAATATATATATTTTCATTTTAAAGAGGTACTCCGTCCGTCCCTCTGTAGCTGAGTCGTATTTCTTTTTTGGTTGTTCCACTGTAGCTGAGTGATTTACTATTTTGGTAAAAAGCATCAATTTTTCTTTTCTCTTACTTTATTCTCTCTCCTTCTCTCTACCTTTTTCCTTTCCGACTTTATTCTCCATACACTTAACTCACTTTTAGCACTGTTTCTTAAATCCTGTGCTGAAAAGAAACGCCTCTACTACAGAGGAACGGAGGGAGTACTTTATTTACTTCTCCATTAATGGAGAGGAATGGAGAGGTAAAATTTTATAACCACCATATTTACCTTCTTTTCATGAAAAATCATTCTCCAAGAGAGAAGATATTTGCGAGTGTATTATACATTATTTGTTTTGGAAATCATTTTGTACTACCTTTTTTATTTTAGAAATTAATTTATCTTTCTATATACTTTTTTTCTTTGGAGTTTGTTATTTTTTGGATGCAGTACAAGACAAGACTTGGAGGCTAAGAAAAAAAATATTTTGAATTTCATTTATTTCCTAGTTAGTAAAATTAGGAAAAATATTAATTTTCCTTCTACAAATTAGGTTTTCCTTTTGCTTATTTTCCTTATAGTTATTTTTGCTTATAATCTTTTTAGTTATTTTCTTTCCATAAGTTTTGAATTTCCCTTTGCCTATATAAAAGGCCCCATTATTGATTTTAAAAGAAAGACTTTGAATATATAATTTTGCATTGAGTTTTTATACTCCAAAGTTCTCAATAAGTTTGAGTTCTTTATTACCAGTTCAGTCATTCTCATACGTTTCTGCGTTTCATTTGCGTCAGAAGGCTATATTTCTCTTTTGGAGTATGTAAATAGATTATATAACTTTTCTATATATCCTTCCTCTTTGGAAATGATGCTCTTAGCTAAGAGCACGATTGCGGGCCCGGCCCCCCTTTTATCCATTTTTTATTCTCTGCTCTTAGCTAAGGCACAATATCCCCAATCGTGCTCTACGTTAAGGCATGCTTCATGGGTCCTACTATTCTATTATTCAAATTAAATACTTCAATTACTAAAACACTTCCATAATTATAAAATACATTAGTAAACCCAAAATATGATTACAAATTCCCAAAAAATAAAAAAAGAGCATAACTAAAATTCCTAAAACGTGAGAATTGCATAATTTAAATTCAAAAAATTAATAAATAGTACATTTTTCGGGTTTGGAAGAAGACCACAACCTAGTGGCGGGCGGGCCGGTGGGAGGGGTAATAATACCCAATTGCACTTGAAGGGCTTCAATCATCTTGGTATTTACGGCTCTTTGCTCGGGAGTCATCCGGGATGGGTAGCCGCGATAGCTCTCTCCAAATACTTAGATAACGTGTTCGGGTTAGGAGGGAATGCAGGAGGTGGAGGCACGAGAGCTGGAGCCGCCGGTTTGGATTGGCTATTTGCGCGACGGGGTTAGCCGTCGCCACCTTTGACACAAGCGGACGACATGGCGAACTGCTCGGACCAGCCTCAGATCTATCCAAGTGAGCTCCGGCAAGCTGGCTTGCCACCTCGCCCTCGCCAGCGTCGGATAGCGAGCTCAACTAGTTGCCGGAGGAGCCCGAGGAGGATTGGGTGCCTCCCGACCACTTAGGCATATGATGCACCTTCTTCCAAGTGTTGAGATGCTTGAATGCTTTGTTGGTCATCGTGTGGAAGACCGTCATGGCGCTCGTGATGATGTCGTATTCGCTGGAGCCGTTCCCGGCCATCCGCTGTTCCTCGGAGAAACACCCATGGAACTTTTGTATGTCCTCGCTTGCTCTTCTAATCGCATTGCACAACATACTCGTGTTGCACTCCACAGTTCCCACAGGACGGTTGGTGTTGTAGATGTCGCAGCTGCGATCCCAGAACTGCCTCCCACTTTGGTTCGTGTCGACGGCTACATCTTCAGACACCGAAACATAGACATCGAACATCTTCTCAACCTCGTCCGGAGAGAACGGAGTGCAAACATTGGGATTATTTCCTCTGCTACTGCCACCGCTATCGCGACTGACATCGAGGGGGTTGCTCCGAAAATTAGGACAACAGTTGCGTCGAGCCAGAGCCGGATTCGGGCGTCTAGCCATATGGCCATAGGCAGCATTTTGCATGTCAATTGGGTAAGCTCCGTTGCCACTTGAAATATCCGAGCCTTGGGTAGGAGGAGAGGGACCTTAAATCCCGTATCCGGCGAGGTGGATGACGGAGTCCCGAACTAATTGTGGTTCCAATCGCCGAACATGTTTGCAAGAGAGAGTGTTTGAGATTTGAGAGAGAAAATGAGATTGAGAGAGAGTTTGTTTGGTTTGATTTTTTTTGGGTGAAATGGGAGTATTTGTTGATGAAAAATATGCATTTCGGAGTAAGAAAAATGAAAAATAAATTAAGAGTGGGGGAAAACGGATATATTTATTGGGAAGTAGGAAAATAATTTTTTTATATTAAAATTCAATTTTTTGCATTTTTCCAATTTAAAAATAAAAACATTTATCACAACGGCTATATTGAAGCCCCGTCGCGGGGGATGCGATTGGGCCTCACCGCCCAACGTGAAGGGGTCCATATATGACAACTTAAATGAATACGAGTCGACTAAGTTCATCTTTAACCATACATCAAAACTACTTTTTGGTGTAGAAAATTTCATTATCCATACACCAAACCTAAACCTAAACCCTAACCCTAACCCTAACCCAAACCCAAATTCTTACAAATAAGGAGAACAACACCAAATATGGTGCTACTACAAAAAATTACTCCCTCCGTCTCATTGAAGATGACTCACTTTCCTTTTTGGTTTGTCCCAATCAAGATGACCCATTGCTTAAAATGGAAATCCATTTATCTCTACTTTATTCCCTCTCTCTTACTTTACTCTCTCCACTTAACACACAAAATAAAGTTGCATAAAATTTCGTGTCATCCAAGAAAGGGGTCATCTTCCTTGGGACGGAGGGAGTATGAGATATTGCTAACCAGTCCATAATTATTTAATAATGTGATTTAAAACACATACAACAAATTACAATAGCAAAATGAAAAACATAGTCAAATAATTCGGTGCAAAATGAAAAACATAGTCAATATTGTCGAAGTACAAAGATATGTTTTAGTTGCATTGTCATTTGGTCGTTCTTGTTGTTGAGCTCTTTTCTGTAAAATAAGTCTTCTTTCGTTTTGAAAGTAAGCACGACTACGAGGATCGTCTATAGAACTTCAAAATGTGTTAGTTGATCATTTGTGAGAACAATACACAAATTTTGAGTCTTGAATTTTACTTATTTGGTATGCATATTGTGATATAATTTTGTAATTTTGAAATTTTTATATGTGTTATACCGTCCCACTTTAGGAGTTCCGGTTTACTACTTTTGGGTGACCCATTTTAGGAGTCCCGGTTGTAATATTCCATAATTGGTAATAAGCCTCACATTCCACTCACCTTCTTCCACTCACATTTTATTATAAAACCAATATATAAAAGCAGGACTCACTTTCCACTATATTTTTTCACCAACTTTCCTTTATATTTCTTAAAATCCGTGCCGAACTCAACCGGGACTCCTAAAGTGGGACGGAGAGAGTACAATTTATGTTTTAATTTTATTATAGCATGTTTAATGTATTTTAATTTCCAAGTTAGTGTAATTTTTTTAATACAAAATACATTTATTACATAAATATATTATAGGATGCAAATTTTATTTAATTATTTAATTTCTTTAAATTATTGATAAAAAGGTGTGGGATTAAGATGTAATTTAAATAAGTAAGTAGGTATAACTGAAAAAGTATTAAAAATAGGTGAATCGAGAATATTATTTTGGATTCGGAATTAGAGTAAATTATAGAAGTAAAATTAGTACTAAGATGACATGACTCAAAAATAAATATAAGTTTAGTGTAAATGGTTGCAGAGATAATTACGCATGAACACTTCATTTTGCTGAAATTTATAACTCTTTAATGTTTAAGCTGATAGGAGACACATTGGAGACTTGATCATGCAGTTAAAATTTATTTTATTTACATAATTTTTTTTATCTGCCGAAGAATATAGAAAACTTGAAAGTACAGAGTAATAGAGGACTTTAAAAATTATCTGTTCAATAATTGTTACAAGGAAAAACTAAAATAAAATAAAAAAGATAAAATGTTATGTAACAGATGATGGTTGAAAATTGATTTGTGCTGCAAGGAATTTGTGATTATTTTATGTGATTGGTGACGATTCAGTGAACCAAATTTTGTTGCGATTGTTGTTTCATAGGATAAGAGCAAACACCTAGTCACCCATTTGTTTCGTGACACATGGGTGCTACATAATTAAACTATTCAAAAGAAACAAAACTAACAAATGCAGACTATCAAAAATAGAAACCAAAATTGCAGTCTATTAAAATTTTTTAAAAAAATGAAATCATTATACAAGAAGTATCGTGATCATGTTATCGTCAATTAATTTTAAGATAGATGATACCATATATTTATTGTGCACTGATCTAGCAGTCAATCTAAAACACATAGGACACAAAATTTAAGACGCAAGTATTAAGAAAGTTTTTAAAAATAATACTCTCTCCGTTCCACAGTAATAGAGGCGTTTCGTTTTGAGCTCTCATTTTGAAAAAATGATAATAAATAGTTAAGGTGGAGAGAGAGTAAAGTAAGAAAGAAAATAATGTAGTGAAGAGTCTTATCTACAATATTCTCTCTCTTACTTTACTCTTTCTCGACTTTAACTATTTATTATTATTTTTTGAAAATGAGTGCTCAAAACAAAACGCCTCTGTTACTGTGGAACGGAGGGAGTACTCTCTCCGTCCCACTTTAGGAGTCTCGGTTGGAATATTCCATAAATGATATTAGACCCCATATTCCACTAACATTTTTTCACTCACATTTTATTATAAAATTAATATAAAAAAGTAGGATCCACGTTCCACTATCTTTTTTCACCAATTTTCCTTTATATTTTTTAAAATCCGTGCCGAACTCAACTGAGACTCCTAAAGTAGGACGGGGGAGTACTAATTTAGGGCACATAATAAAGTGTATCTAAATTAAGGAAAAATTAAATTAATTTTTTGCTTTTTCAAGACGCTTTCAATTGCATCCTCTAATTTTAGTTGTGACACTAACAATAAGGACACTTTTTGAAGCATTGATAAAAACACAATTTAACAATCTTAGTTGCATTAGAAAATGTCTTTAACGGATTTTTCATTGTACATATATCTGAATTATGAACTAAATTTATTTGATCGAACAATATATATCTAGATTGAAATCGAAAATTCCAATAATTATATTGACGTTAAATTGAGCCAGTTTGACAGTGGACCGATAATATATACTAGTATTTATTTTAAATTTGAATTGGTTTAATAGTAGGTTAGTCCAACTTGTGTATAAAAAAATTTCAATCTCCCTAAAAATTCTCTTCGGATGGTTTGAGGCAGGATGTATGCAAATAAAACAGAAAAATAAATACTATTCCATCTGTCCTAGCTAAGATGATACACTCTTCTTTTTAGTTTGCCCCAAATAAGATGACACATTCCTATTTTTGGTATCTTTCCCTCTACAATTAATACATTCAATCATTTTTTCTTACTCTAATTAAATATTCAACTTTCTTTCTCTTTCTATTTAATACTTACGCTCACTTTTTCTCTCTGCAATTAAGGACATCCACAATGGGGCGCCCTATGCACCGCCACGTCAGCATTTTATCCTCCTCCTATTCCACCTGCAGTGGGGCGGACTATAGCCCGCCCTAAGCGACGCCCTAAACATTTTATCTATTATTTGAATATTTAAATACTTCAAAATTTGGAAAACCAGCTTCATTTCATTAAAATTCAAACATTACAATACGAAATAAAAAAACTACAATTTCTCGACGGCGGCAATTGCGGTTCCAAACTTCTTCAATCATGTCGGTCATGAACTGAGTATGGTCTTGTTGGTTGTGCATTGAGGCCTATCACTGTAGAACCGCACCGAAGCCAGTCCGTAATCCTCGAGTGACAGGCGAGGTCGCCGTGCTGGAGCTAGATCCGGCTTCATCATCCACCCAATTGGTGACATGTCCACGTTCTTGTTCGACTATCATGTTATGCATGATGATGCACGCATACATGGCGTCGGCGATGACTTCCTTGTACCAGAAACGCGCCGGACCTTTCACGATTGCCCACCGCGATTGGAGCACCCCAAAAGCCCGCTCCACATCCTTCCGCGCGGACTCCTGCTTTTCCGCAAACAAGACTCTCCTCTCACCAATTGGGCAGCTGATCGTCTTCAAAAAACAGGCCACCTAGGGTATATGCCATCGGCCAAGTACTACCCCATATGATGTGTGCGGCCGTTGGCAATGAACTGAATGGCCAGACCGCGACCCCTGCACTGATCGGCCAATAGGGTGGACGAGTTGAGGACGTTGATGTCGTTGTTCGACCTGGCTACACCAAAGTAGGCATGCCAGATCCAGAGGCGGTGGTCAGCGACGGCTTCTAGGATCATCGTCGAGTGGCTGCCCTTGTAGCCGCTAGTAAATTGGCCTCTCCAGGCCGTCGGACAGTCCTTCCACTGCCAGTGCATACAGTCGATGCTCTCTAGCATCCCAGGGAAGCCGTGCACCGTCTCGTGTATCCGCATCAGGCTCTGGCAATCATCAGCAGTCGGGCGTCGGAAATATGTGTCGTCAAAAGCCTCCACAACTAACTTACAAAATTTCTTCAGACATTCGCGGCCAGTTGTATCCCCGACGTGAAGGTACTCGTCGAACATATCCGCTGTTGTGTCGTAGGCCAACTGGCGGATCGCAACCGTGCACTTCTGCAAAGGCGTAAGTCCGGGTCTGCCGATCCCATCTTCCCGATACTGGAAGTACTCATCACGTCCCTCCAACGTGGGCACAATGCAGAGAAAAAGATCTCGGCTCATTCTAAAACGTCGGTGAAAAACATTCGGGCCCCACCTTGGATTCTCGGCAAAATAATCTGCGAACAGACGTTCGTGCGCTACGTCATGCTCACGGGGGACATACGTCCGACGTCGTATTAGGCGAGGGACCCGCGCCTCCGCCTGCTCCTGCTGCATTTGTGCCAAGCATTCCGCCTTGGCTTCATTAACGGCATCAAACAAGGCTCGAGTCAAGGCCCGTCTGCAGCCATCTGATGTACTCAAATCGTAGTCGTCGGGATTCATTTTTGAGACGATGAGAGAGAATAATTGAAAAGTAATTGAAGAGATGTTAAATTGGAGTGTGTGAAATGGTAGAGAATAGTAGTGTTTAAATAAGAAATTTTTTTTGAAAAAATTCAAAACAAAAAACTAAACACGTGCCCATCGTCCGTGACCCATCGTCCGCGTCGTCCACAGTGGCGGACGATGGGTATCCTCCGCGCATCGTCCGCGGACGATGTATCCTGCGCGAACGATGGTTAACCCATCGTCCGCGATGCTGCAGTGGCGGACGATGCGACGGACGATGCATCGTCCGTGGCATCGTCCGCCCCATTGTATCGTCCGTCGCATCGTCCGCCCCATTGCGGATGCCCTAAACAAATTAACTAAGAACTTCTAAAATTCAATGCCGACTTAAGAAATGCGTCATCTAGCCGGGACGAATGGAGTATAATAACAGTCCAATCAGTGGAAAGAGCGAAGAAACTACTAGTACTAACATCGTCCGTCGCATCGTCCGCCCCATTGTATCGTCCGTCGCATCGTCCGCCCCATTGCGGATGCCCTAAACAAATTAACTAAGAACTTCTAAAATTCAATGCCGACTTAAGAAATGCGTCATCTAGCCGGGACGAATGGAGTATAATAACAGTCCAATCAGTGAAAAGAGCGAAGAAACTACTAGTACTAAATTTTATTAGTCATCCTTTCTATTATCAATTAATTTTAGAATTAGTTAAACACTATAAAATTTTATCATAGGATATATACACATATTTTGTATGAAAATTATCAAATTCAAGTAAAGGTTGTCGATCGATTAATCTAATAACAAGTTTTTTTCTGGTTAATTGCGTAGTCTTCCTTCAGGTTTGAGGAACACTAATCTTATCATTTCTTCCTAAGTAAACATCGATCTTTTTGTTTTCCTTTGATATTCTAACTCATTAATATAGGAAAGATGTCATTTTCGTAAGTATATAATTTGATACAATTAATAATTCCAGTCATAATTTACACATCCTTTATCACTTTTTTAAAGGATACTCCTTCCGTCCCAATTAGAAGTCACCATTTGACCGGGTACGGGTTTTAAGAAATGTAAAGAAAAGTTGATTGAAAAAGTTAGTAGAATGTGAGACCCATTTTTTATATATTGGTTTTATAATAAAATGTGAGTGAATTGAGTTAGTGGAATATGAGACCTACTTACTATTTATTGTAAAAATGAAGTGTGACTCTTAATTGGGGATGGACCGAAATGGAAAAGTGTGACTCTTATTCGGGGACGGAGGGAGTACTACAAGATTTTATATTAAATTAAATAGAATACAATGAAGAAAAAAATTTAATATATTAATGAGTAAAGAAAAGAGAGAATCTATCTCTTTAATAGAAAATGATCATTTAATTAGGACAAATAAAAAAGAAAACAAGATTACTCCAATGAAATTAATGGAGTAAATTTTAGTTATTATGTCACCTTATTTCAACTTTCTACCCGATGTTGATTTAGATCACAGCTTTCCCCTTCCACAAAAGCGTCATACTCTTTTTGCTATAAAGTTAATGCCAAAGGGATTCCATGTGAAGTAGCCTAAAAGTCCCATCCATTACAATTGGCTTCTTCAGATCATCAATCTTTTTTTTTTGTCAAAAGTAATTGCTCCATTAATTGAAAATGTTTGTGGAATCATTTGTTTCCACTATTTTGCTTCAGATTGGAGATGGCAAGTTAACGAATTTCTGTTTAGATGCTATAACACTAATTACACCATTTAAGATTCGAGATATCTGATTAATTGTTATTTTGCCATTGAACGATTTTGTAACATGTAAGCCTACAAGAATACTTGTATAAGATACAGATTTTCATATCTTTACTTAGGGTCGTTTGGTAGTTATGCTACAACAAGTTACAAGCTCATTTCTAGTTTTAACTGTGCATTTGGTAGTTATTTAACCTTAGTAAACAGCCCGTGTTATTTTTTTGGTCCAAGGAAGCACGCTTTGAAGTCTTTGTTTCACCTAGATTATTAACCCATAATTGGTTGGGTTAACTAACAATTTTGGAATTTGAACCAACATAGTGAAATAAAATTATTAAGTTATCCTCCATCTTCCCTATTCTCAGTACCATGATACATATCATAGTCATTAATTATCCTAATTAGGTGTAACAACTAACATGTCTAGGTTTTTATAATGGACTTACAATAATATCCTAAAGCATAATGGGCCACCAAATAATATAAATTGCCCATGCTGGATTGGATCAAGCATCAGGCCGTTGAATTGTATAAATGTAAACTTAAATGCCCTCCCCTTCCTAAATATATCAAATGATGACATGACTTTTTTATGAAACATGATGAAATAATTATTAATCTCAAGAAAATCAACAAAATAATTCGACTGAAGTTCTAAGCATCATCTCGTTTAAAATTTTACAGTACATCGTTGATTTTTTTTAAAAAAATCATAATTTCATGCAGTGCTTATAAGGCCAGATGTTGTTTCTGTAAAATGTAGAGATAGTGATGCTCAAATGGAAATGTGGAGAAAATGGTTACAATAAAAATTGAAAAGGAAACTATTATTTTCGAGCTATGTGTCACATGAAAGACTATATTTAACTTGTAAGAGTGAAGATTGAAGGAGCATCCTCAGATATTTGAAACTATTCAAAACTACAATAGCTAATTCTGTATCAAATGGATCCCTGACAAGTTAAATAATATTCTAGTCGAATCATGTAGGAGTAAATAAATTGATGAATTAAGGCAAGTTACAATATTGAAATCCAATTATTTACATGATTGAGCACCATCACAACTCGTCATTAGTAGATTTTGACGAAATAGCAAAGTCGTTGCATTGTGTCGATGAGATCAAGCTCTCCAACCATATCTCATCCGCGGTGACGGAGTTGGTCTCGTTGTTGCGGTGCCACGACCAGTGTGCGTGCGTGTTGTTCACCACCCTCAGCCGGCCATGCCCGAAGCTTGGCTCCCGAAACATTGAGATTGAAGGACTAGGGCTCTCAAACCTTTAACAATCAAAACAACAAATCACATTAGTAATGTATTAATCAGGCGATCACATTTGTAAAGCAAAGGCAACAAAGTTGAAGGGCATTTACGTCATTGCGAGTCCTTCTCTGTTGCCACCATCACCAATTGTGACATGAATAGGACCACATTGATCTGCCTTGTTATCATAAACCCTAGTCTGAAAATAAAAAAAAAATCATAGATTTGTACCACATTTTTGTATCATAATATTACTATATGTATAACAAATAAATACTCACGAATCTTTCGTATGCGTGAACATGGCCAGCAAAGACCACATCAGCTCGCGCGTTGTACAAAATATTTTCCATGGAAACCCTCATAGTTTCGCCCTCGCCTTTATGGGCAGAATTGGTATTGTACCATGGCGCGTGGATCAACGCAAAAATCCAAGGGGTTTTGGACCTATCAACAGTTGCCAAGTCAGCTAGAAGCCAGGCGTACTGATCTGAGTCAACATTAAAATCCGTGTAAGAGCCAAGCATGAGGACGTGGGCCCCAGCCACGTCAAAGGAATAGTATAAGTTGGAAGGGGAGTTGCTTTCTTGGTAGGGCATTAGCCATCTAGCGTTATAGGCTGTGAAACCCTGAGGGTATATGATTGGGAAGGTTTCGATCTCGTGGTTTCCTTCGGTGACCATCCATGGCCTGGTGCTTGCGTACGGCTCCACCAGCTGTCCGAACGAGTCCCATAGCGGTTGCTGAGTGTCCGCGTAAGAAAGATCTCCAGGTAGGAGGAACACATCATAGTCCCTACCGCCCACGTGGGCTAAGGTTGACTCTGTCCATTCCGTCTGTCCTAGGTCACCTATTTATAACAGAGAAGCGGATACAGAAATTTATTTTGATATATACTTTCTAAATATCGAAAGAAAATAATATTAATACATTTTTTCATAATAAGATATTTTACACTACAATTCACACAAAATATCAAAAATAAGATAGTATTATATAAATAGAAAAAAAAAGACTTGGTCCCCACACCCTAAGGTGTGTCCGAATCAAGAAAAACATGTAGAATAAGGTTGAGAGGGGCTTTGCTTACCGGCAACGGCGAATTCGATGGGGAATGCGGAGGGGGGTGTCCGGAAAGTGAACTCGGGCCCACCGCCGCCGCATCTATAGTAGTAGGTGGTGCTGGGTTCCAATGGACCAATCTTGACGTGGTGAATTTCTCCTGAGGTGTAAAAGAAGTAGCGGTACGACGTACTATCCTCGCCGGTGGCGGACGCGCTGTATTGTCCGGCCGTTTTACCGTATTCGACGACGGATAGAGATTTTTCTTCCGTTATCCACGAAACCCTCATGTAATCCTTCCCTGCCAATGAAATGTGTACCTGATTTTTTAAAAGATTATTAAACAAAAAAAAATAAAGGAAATTAAATTATGTACTAGTATGATTTTACGAGCACATGTGTGTGAAATAAAATAACCTGTTGGGGAGCAGATTCGGGCCCTTTGAATTGCCGGAAAATGACGGGCCGGGGTGGCGGACGCGTGAATTCCGGTGAAACTACCGGTGCTGCGATAGCCAAACATAATAAGAAGAGGAGCAACATGATATTTCAGGCGTGATTGGCTTGTGATTTAATTTGATCTACTGTTGTAAATACTTCTACTTATAATAGATTCTGAGTTTTGAAGAAGAAATAAATAATGAAGAAATTATAAATGAGGAGTATACGACGAACCTATAGTGTTTGACCAAAATTGGTGATTTAAGGTACAATTAGTATTTGGTATACACATTCATCTAATATTATGCTAAAGTTTGCAATGTTTGGAACAATTAATTTTATTGACTTTCATATTTAAAATATTTGACTACACACATTTCACATACAAAAAAAAATCAAATAGAAAATAATACTATTTAAAATATTGTAAAATTCTATAAGAAAAATGATAAATAATATTTTAAAAATGGCTTTCATAATATCTCAAACTTGGTCCTAATTTGGCAATTTTTCATTAACTCGCAAAATTTGTGAATTTATCTTTTGTAGTGAATTTCCTATAAATTGAGGAAAAAAATTGTTTTTTCATGGGAAATTCACAACAGAACCTAAGCTCACTATTTTTATGATTAAACTTTAAGTTCGTGGGAAAATATAAAATTTTGGTCAAAGTTTGCAATTCTTTTAGGAACTAATTTTTATTAGATTATTCAAAAATTAATTTTATTACATTAATCATATATGGCAGGTAACAAAAAATAAAATTGTAATTTTTAATGTACCATTATGTTTGGTATATTTCTATAGTATATATATCTAGTTAGAAGTGAGATCCTATATATTTTCACTTGTCAAAGTTTATCGGTAGAACATACCAAATCATCTATATTGTCACTTTAGTATTCCTTCATTATTGATTTTTATTTCTCATATATCAGTCGCATTTGTTTTAAAAGTTTTATTATTTGATGTCTATGAAACATTCTAAAATTGTTTATAGTAATAAATAATTAATTAATTATCAATATATAGATTAGTCATAACCATTAATCACAGTAATCTTTAGTCCCCTATTACTAATTAATGCCACTTCATTTTTCTTTTGAGATGTCAAAATTGTTATACATATAAACCAGGATATAAAAGAGGGGTTAACAAAACAAATTAGAAGAGATTCAACGACTTCGTCGATTATTGACGCACAAATAAGTGTTCTTACTTCCGAAAGAGAACAAACCATTAGAAAGTAACGTGGAGTATATGTTTTTTCCAAATCTACGGTGAACTTGGATATATCTAGGTTTTGATGGAAAAATTCCTTCACTTATAATATATGTCCTAAAATTACAAAAAGAAGTACTCCAGTTCCAAATTGTAAAATTAATCACTTATAATGGAATAATTGATCAAAACAAAAAATTTGATCACTTGCAATGCAACGAGGGAGTACTAGTATTAGATTTTAGGATTATTAACCAGCTCCACTAACTTTTTTACATAATCATTATTGTAAATTGTTTACATATTGATGAGTGTAGGAATAATTGTCAAACTTCTCATTGACTTCTTGTCAATCTTATCCAATGGCGGATCCAGGAACTAATTATTGTGGGGTCGAATCATATAGTAAATATTTAATATAAATATTTATATAAAAATATATTTTAATTTAAATACCGTAACTCATACTAGTATCGATATTCTAAAATAAAATATTCACCCTATCGCATAAAAATAGACTATATCGCCACTCTATAAATAGACACTTCTATTTTTTTAAAAACTATTTTTCTCTTTTTTGAGACATGCCTTATTTTTCGCAAACAATATTTCAATCACTTTTATTTCTATATCTCTTCTATTTTACTAATTGTGCATTAAAAATCTCATGCCATCCCAAAATGTGTTAATGGGACGAAGAGTGTGTAATTTTTCCGTAACATCTCCAATTTTGAAATTTCAAAACTAATTTTAATATGAATAATAAGGTTGAAAACTTAATTACTCCCTCCGTCTCAAAAGAATATACAATTTGGTTTCGGCTGTTCGGCACGAGTTTTAATACAAAATGGGTAAAGTAAGACAGAGAGGTAGATATAAAAAATAATTAAAGTATTGTTAATGGAGAATGGGTCCCACCTCAATAGAGAGAAAAATTTTCCGAAATTGGAAAGTATCTTCTGGGACGGAAATAGTATAAACTAAAATTAGATGAAATTGAGATATATTTATTTTATATTATATTTATTAAAAGTATTATGTGTTTATTTTAAATAAGTTGATTTATAGATACATAAAAATAATAGAGTGAACTACAAAAATGGTCCCTGGACTATGGGTTTATCTCGCCCATAGTCCCTGGACTTTAAAAATATCGCCAGTAGTCCCTGGACTAAGGGTTTATCTCGAAATTGGTCATTTTTGGTTTTTTTTGGTACGAAAATACCCTTTGAAAATACCCTTTGGTACGAAAATATCGCCAGTAGTCCCTTTGATATTAAAAGTGTAAAAAGACCAAATTGCCCAAACCCCCCAAAATAATATCAAAGGGTATTTTCGTACCAAAAAAATCCAAAAGGACCAATTTCGAGATAAACCCTTAGTCCAGGGACTACTGGCGATATTTTTAAAGTCTAGGGACTATGGGCGAGATAAACCCATAGTCCAGGGACCATTTTTATAGTTTACTCAAAATAATAATACTAGTACTTGACTACTTGTATATAACATTAATGGAAATTTTAGATTTGAATATATATTTAAATGACTTTCAAGAACTAATAGTACAAATTAAGAAAGAAAGAAAAGTTCAAAAGCCCATTCTACATTTAGTTAATTCAATTTAATCTAAGTTAAATTATGCAGTCACGTGTCATCTTTATTGATGCCTTTTAATTTATTTAATTTTAGTTTACAAGGTAAATATAGGGAAGATAATTATCTCTCTTCACCCAATACACAACCTTCACCCAATACACAACCTACCCATTTCCATTTCTCTCTCTTCAAAGAAAAACGAAAAGGCAGGCTCTTCTTTACTCCATTTCTTCTTTCTCGACTTCCGCCTCCCCTGCCGCATCCGAACGTCGCCCTCCCTCATTTTCTTCCTTTCTCTCTGCTCAATCTCATTATCTCACACTGGTGAGGTGGGGTCGGAGACGCGAATGCCGTAGGGTCGGAGGCCGATGGAAGGAGCTTCCCGACGGCACTCCGAGGCTGGTGGTGGGGTCGGCCGACCCCGCCCGACCCCACCTGGATCCGCCACTGATCTTATCATATTTGAAAATGAAATATAAATTTATAACTTTAATATTTTTCTTAAGTTATCTCATAATGATCAAAATTGAAATATATATGGAGAAATCAAATATGATATGATGACAAAATGACATTGTTTTTATAATAGCAACGTTATTATGTTTTGAGTGTTATATAGTTAAATAATGTGGTTCTATTGTCATCCGCCAACTTTAATTTTGGCCATTGTGGAACAATTAAAAATAGTCTTGAATTAAAAAAGTTATTAGATTGATCAAGAAATTAACAAAAAATTATGTTTTAAGAAACAATTATATAAATCGATTATTAGTTTTAGAGAGAGCACATTATCACCCACGATCTACCTACATGGATAAACTTTTCACTGGACTACATCATAGTATATTGCAAAACAATATGCATCGAGTATGCATCCATCAAAAAATATAATCGAGTTTACTATGTATTAATTTATTGCTAAATAATATGTAACACGCCGAGTTATTGCTAGTTGCATACCAATTAACATGGCAACGTGGAAGCAATAAATGCAAATAAATAAATATAATAAATAGTTACATTAAAAACACACAAAAAATAGTGTTTTTTAAATTGACCAAAACAGGTTGATTATACAAATTAACAAAACCAATGTACTCATGTACCCATTTTCTTTCTCAAATTATAGAACATCCTAAGCCGGTGCTAATCTGATTAAGTGACCACGATTTGCAAGTATACTACGTTTCGAATCTAACTAATAAGTTGAATTTAGAGCCTGCATAATAACGATAATCACAATAATAACAACAACAACAACAACAATAATAATAATAATAATAATAATAATAATAATAATAATAATAATAATAATAATAATAATAATAATAATAATAATAATAATAATAATAAGTGAGGTGATGTAGATATAGCTCCATTTTATTTTATTTTTACCACAGGTGTTCTGAACCCATTTTTGACGGAATCCGACTAATTATGTTCGACCGGATTTGCGAATAAAGGCCAAAATCTCTCAGCGGGTGGTGGAGTTTGAACCCTCATAACCTTAAGGTCACTACGCGGCCAACTGCGCTGCAATTCATTAGTAGAGAAGCACTTATTTGATTGCTTGTGAACTAGGGACAGTTTCAGAAGAGGAATCAAGAACGTATATTCTAGGAATGTACTATATTCATAAATCGGACCACATGACACATGTAGAACTGAGATTGACAACGTTGTAGCTATCCTAAGTATCACACTCAATCAACCCTCTAAAGTCTAATCATATTTCATGCCAAGTCACACATTTCGTGACTTCATCCAATTCTTTTAGACTGAGTTAAATTAAGTGGGCGAGAAGCTTCACGTTGTGGTGAACGTGGTCCATCGGCAATTAACTGGCATGTTTCATTTGTTGACAATTTTATATCATCTCCAATTTTATGGAGTACTAACAGGTATATTCTTTGTATTATTGAATTTCGTACCATATGATAGCTGTAGATAGACTTCACATCAAATTCTTAAATACTTTAATCAACGACTTCTCAACTTTAAAAGTGTGTGAAATGGAATATGCATGAGATCATTCCCTGTAGAGCAGGACTGCCCACCATCAAATTTAATAATTTAGGCAAACTACTGAATTGATTACGCCAAAATTAATTTAAATAAGTTATTCATTTTTTCCTAGTCTATCCCTTGCTTCAAAGTCTTCTATTACATTTACTTTGTTTTCTGTAAGATGTCATTATCAAGTTATTCAATCCTCGTATAGAAATCAAAAGTGATGGAAGTAATTTTAGTGAAAAATAAGACGCACTTTATAAGAGAAAAAAGATTTGCTAAAAACAAAAATGAGCTATTTTTGTGGGACGGACCAATCTGGAAAAAGAAGACTATTTTACGAGACGGAGGGAGTAGTTGTTATTTTGTGCTTATTCCTACAAACATAATAGATTTACATATAGAATGAGGGAAAACAAACCCCACGATTTCTGAGCCTCAAAAACACACACATTCACTCCCGAAGCATCATAACTTGATTCAAGAGCAAGAGGAAGGCACCTGAAGCATCATAAATGATTTGAAGACTTCCATCCGTCCAGCTCGATCTCCATGACATCCATTCTCTCATTGTTCATGTTTTTTTTTTTGTTTTCTACCGAATATTTTGTTAGATCACTTATGAATATGAGTGGCTAAAATTCTTTGTACGGTTTTTGGTGAAGACTACAAAATTTATATTTTGATTAATGCAATTGAACCTTTTTACCTAGATCTTGTGATTGTAAGTGTTCTCCTGCTTTTACTATTCTTTTGCCAAATCAACATGAGAACTATCTCCGTTTCACTAAATTATCCGAGAGATAGTTAGCTTTATGTGGTTAAGGGAACGATCATCATTTAGATTTTTTTTTTGATTGAATAAAGTTCAAACCACCAATGGCAGTGAGCATAAATGTTTCGACCCATCCGAAAACGGACAACAAGAGCGCCAAACAAGAACAAGCAACAAGCCAAAAACAAAGACACAAAAGAAACGAGCAACAAAGCCACGACCAACACACCTCCCACCAACAAAGAAAGCAGCAAAGAGGCAAAAGCAGCACCACTACCAAAAACCAAGACAATCCCAGCAGCAAACAAAAGGCAAAAGTGGAATTGGTTCTTTGATACCTTCTAGCCCATCTTCTAGCTTTGACCAGCTCATCATACATTTCTCCTGGTAGGAAAGGGGAGTTCGGGCACCACCCTTTTACCTATGAGCTGAGCCTCTACAAAATTAGTTTTCATTCAACCTCCCAATTTGGTTCAAAGTTTTGGAAAACAACTTTATTTCTAATCCACCATATGGACCATGTAATCACATAGAAAAGGGATGTCCATATGTTCTTATCGAACTTGTAGAAAGGTGCATCCATCCAAGTGAGAAAACACAAGATCGGGTCTTCGGGCAAGCTGAAGGCGAGATTCCATTGGTTACAACAGAAGTACCACAAGCAGCTAGAGTACTTACATCCAAACATGATGTGGTTGACGTTGGGGTTGGCAGCGGAAGCATGCAATAAATCAGAGACTAGATCTATTTAACAGATTATTTAGACAAATTCTATTCGCGCAATCACATGTATCATGCTCATAACTTGAATTAAAACATGTTTATTGATTAATTGAAACATAAAACATGCTTTTCTATGGAGCAGAAGTTGTACCTTCTTGATTCTCCAAAGAATCGCGGATGGCTTGCTACTTCTCCACGTGTCGATCTTCCATACTCGATCACGGATCTTCTGACTGGTTCCCGAACCGTACTCCGCTATCAGTGTGGGTTGATCTCACCGGAACACTTAGGACTCGAATAAAGAAGACAGAAATTCTCACGGAGGAGAGCTGAAATTTTCGTCCAGGTCTAGAGAGAGAGGCAAAATTTTCAAAAATTTTAAGAATAAAATTACGTATGTATATCTCTCCTTTATTCTCCTATTTATAATAGTTCATATTGGGCCCAGAAAGGGATCTATGGAAGGTTTTGGATATGACCTCTCCCAATTAGCTTAGGACTAATTAAATTGAACCCACAATTTAATACAAGCTTATATTGAAATATTATTTGCAGTCACTACAGAAATAATATTGCACTGCCCATCCAAATCCGAAATTATGAGTAATCTGTGGTTCCATTTAAAAATTAAATGTTTATTTCCCGCACTTAAGATAGAAATGTCCATTAACTTCTTATTAATTCCAAGAGTGGACTCAGCACGAAACCCTTATTTATTATTCGTAGAGTAATCAAACTCCAACTAGCTAGGTTCCGAATAATAAAACCTCGTTTCATGCTCCTCTTGAGGACATTATCAAACGAGACTCCCCTCGCGTGCGTTCCTACATAATAGTAATCCTAGCACCGTTAGATATCAATCAACACCATCCAAAATACCAGGCTTATTGGGTTACGAAAAACCCACACCATTTGATAAATCAAAGTTGTGCATAATCAATATCGTATGCTCAATGCTAACATATGTAGATTAAGAAATACTTATTTATCAAGACCTTGTCTTTCAGTAGATAGCATTAAGACACGTCTTTCTGTTAGATCTGTTCAGTGCTATACAACACCAATGTCATCTTATTTCATTAAGGCTTAAAAGCAATCGGACTGACATTGCAACCTTTATCGACAGGTAGTCAAGGCCTATCTAGGTTGTGAAATTCTTCTTTTTCTATGTTTAGAACTGACCGTGTTACCTTACAGTGGACGACGCCCACAACCGGTCTACTAAAACAAAGACTTAGACTTTGTTAAGTTCTTATACATTTAAACATGTAATAAAACAACCATTAAATGTACAACATAACAACATTATGACAAAAATAATCTGTTTTATTCTTTGGAAGTTATTACAGTATCTGATCACTCGAAACGTTATAACTCTAACAGTTGATAGTCTCTCGCTCTTCCTTGCAAAAAACGCATAGATCATCTGCAATTCCGGGAACTCCAAATCTGAAAAGTCTGTCCCTAGTGTTCAGTTTTCCTTGAAGGACAAACTACACCAAAAGTTGGGCATGAGGTGGGGCAACCTTATTCCATGCTAGTCTTCCATTACGAGAATGACTATCATCTTCTCCCATGAAGTGATTAACCTGCGGAAGAAAACTAGAAACAGAGAAAGCATTTGAAATGTCAAAAGTCCAAACTCTCACATCTCTCCCACTCTCACTCAATAAAGTTTGATCCACGGCTAGGTGAACATACTCCACCAATTCCTTCTCCCAAACAAAAAAGATTTCTTCTCAAAGTAAACTTCCAACTCCATCCACCACCCATGAACCCATGTCCTCAATAAAGTCACTCTGTTGTGTAGAGATCATGAATAAGTTTGGGAAATAGTTCTTGAGGCCGTCATCTCCAGTCCACTTGTCAAGTCAAAATCTGATATTTGATCCCTTTCCGACTTTCATTATGATCCATTTTTCGACAACTTCTTGCACTTCATTGCTACTTCTGGAAAAATCCAGAACTTGTCCCCAAGTACTAACAACATTCTTTCCCTCGAGCTTTTGGTGAGAGGTTTAGGTGATCGGGAACTTTGGCTAATTTGGACAAGGTATCAAGGGGGGTTTTCATGCGGAGGATTTTAGTAGGGAGGTGGTTCATGAGGTAGATAGAAATGGAAACTGCTTCGGGCCAGAGAGATTTTGGGACTTTGGATTCAATCATCAAGGCTCGGGGTACTTTGGATTCAATCATCTAGGATTTTCTGTTTTTCCTTTCGGTTACCCCATTTTGTTTTGGTGTATAAGGGCAAGAAGTCTGGTGGATTATACCTTTTTCTTCGCAGAATTGGGTCACGGCATTATTCACAAATTTCCTCCCATTATTGGATCTAAGAATTTTAACAGTAGTTTGGAACTGTGGTTGGATCAGTTTGAGAAATGAGACAAATCTATCAAATACTTCAGACTAATGTTTCAAGAAATAAACCCATGTCATTCTAGTGCAATCAAAAACAAATGTCACAAAATTTCTAAAGCCATTTCCACCCACAAATGGGGCAGGACCCCACACATCAGAATGTACTAAAGAAAACATGGAATTCATTCGAGTATTCGTAGGTTTAAAAGACTGTCTATGGCTCTTGGCCAAAACACAAGTTTCACAAGAAAAATTAGCAGGAATAGAAAGGTTCGGATAAAGAAGTTTAAAATAACCAGGGGAGGGGTGTACTAGTCTTCGGTGCCAAAGCCAAGTTTCTTGTTTCAAGGACCCGTGAGCCAGCATCGCATTACCAATTTGAGCTATCTCATCCACGTAGTAGAGTCCTTGCTTCTCAGTGCTACGCCTAAGAATCCTCCTCGTCTGAATATCCTGCAAGATACAAAAATCAGGGTGCATTAGCCGTGTGCAGTTTAACTCCTTGGAGACATGACTAATAGACATCAGCCTTTGAGACATAGTAGGACCATATAAGTAGTTCGTGAGACGAAGGGTAGGAGATATCTCAATAGTTCCAGATCCTACAACTGTAATCAAATCCCCATTTGCAGTTCTAATATATGATTTATCAACTTCACAACTTAGATCAATAAAATAATTTTTCTCTAGAGTCATAGTATCGGTTGCCCCACAGTCAAAAATCCATCCCCTCGTATGTGTATCAGCCATATTTTCAACATGAAATGTATCGAAAATATTTTGTAAGAGTGCAAAAGGGTTTTCAGACACATAATCACATGTATTGGGGTTCATTCGAGATTTGTGGAGATATTTGGGGTCATTTTCATATTTCAGTAAGTCAGGGGGGTGATATTTAACATAGTGGGGTCTGCTTTCTAATATTCCAAAATTTGGGTGTTTAAGAGGAGATATAACATAGTCATTAGGGTTTAGTTTAAAACCAAACCATTTACACCCTTGTTGCGCCGCCAAGCCCACGCCGTTCCCGGTCCATTCGGTGAGGTTTCCGGCGCCTTGTACGCCGCCGCCACCGGATTGACCATCTTGGCGGTTTACTAAACTACCGACGGTTGTCTCCTTCTGATTCCCGATATTTTCCTGTCGGAGCTGCGCTTTACCGCTCACTCCAGCAGCGAATTTCACCTGCGCCGGCGAAGCCTTCGTCTTCTGCCGCTCCTCCCACCACTCCGGATACCCCAATCGTTTAAAGCAGGTTTCCCATGTGTATTTTTGTTTTCCACAGTGGGACTACCATAATTTGGAGGTGTCGGGACGGTGGTTCCCAGGTCGGCCAGTGGCTGCGGGGCGTTGTGGTGGCCCGCTCTGATGCGGCGGCCGGTTGCTCTGTGCCGCCAAGCCTTGCCTGATTTCCCCATATGATGAATCGACTTTTTTGCCGTCGGCTTATGCGGTGGGTGCGGCGGACGTCGGTGGCATGATTCGACGTCGAGCTGCCTTCGTCTTCACCCACCCGTAGGCAGCCTCCACTGATGGGTAAGGATCTTCCTTCAGAATCTCTCGTCTGATTAAATCATACTCCTTATTCAACCCTGTTAAGAACTTCACCAAGCGCTTCTCGTTCGAATGTACCCCGTACTGGTCGATTCCCTTGTCGCAGCAAGTAACGGGCTGCTTCTGGCAACGATCTATATTGATCCACAACCCGTGTATCCTCCGGTAAGATGACTCTAAATCCAGGTTTCCTTGTCTGATTGCAATTACTTTCTCCTCTCGATCATAAATCAAATACTTATCTACCTTGTTTTTGTATTCCACGGCGAGGCTATCCCACGGTGGTGTGCAAAATCGGAGATGATGTCGTCCTCGATGTTATCTACGATCCAGGAGAACATGATGAGATCGTTCTCCTCCCATTCCTCAAAGCCCTTGCTCTTGGGGCTCGGAGGTTCGTTTCTGATATAGGAATAAGCCCCTCGGCCTCCTATCTTCACCTTGATCAATCTCTTACTGTTTCTCAAGCTTTTCGTCTGATTTGGATTATGTTTCGTCTCCTCCTCTGTATATGACATGTTTTTGGCTGTAGGGTTCGATTTGTGGGCTTGATTTTGGTTGAAGAAAGGTCGAAATGGTATTTTGGCTATGATGAAACTTTTCTGAGCCTAGGATCGTTTTTTCTGCTCTGAGACCATGTAGAAATCGGTAGAAATATTCATTCTTATTCACTCACCAATGTACATGGATTATACATCTTTTATAGGCTACATAAATACAATATATGGTAAACCTAATTTTCATTAATTGTTATTCTATCTACGGTAGAATATTCTTGCATATTAATCACGTATCATATTCCTGATTTCTTTCCTACATGTATCATATACCTTATCAAAAATGTTGTATCGTATACCGTATCGAAAATATCGGTATCCAAGAATTTTATATCGTCATTGTATCTAAAAAATTTTGGTATACCGAACTTTTGGTGTGGATAATATCAATACCGTTACCATATCGATTTTTCAGTATATCGTACCGAACTTCGGTATACCATTCAGAACGGTATAACGAAGTTTGGTACGATGTACTGAAATATTGTATTGTTTCGAATACTTGGATAAATATATATAAATAAATAAAATGTATATATATATATATATATATATATGGGTTTGACTTCAGTACGTATTGATTTTCAATATATTTCGGTATACACGCTATATACCTATGATTCAATACGTATTGATTTTCAATATATTTAGGTATTGCAATATTGTCGATATATATCGTATATTCGTTATACAACAGTATACCGCGTTATAAGAAAATTCATATTGTTACCGTTTCGAAAACTTATGAAACGGTATCATACCGTACCAAAAATTACGGTATACCAAAATTTCAATAATTTTTTTATATCTTTCGGTATGATTGATACGCTCGGATTTTGCACTATTTTAGGGCCCTTATTTGGTCTGTTTTTAGTGTCTAAATCGCAATTTATGTCCATTGACGGACTAGGTTTTCGGTCGCGTGTGTAAATGCATGGGTGTATCCAACTGATCAGGATAAGATTCCTAACCTAGCTGAGTCGTTGGCACGACAACCAAACCTGGTGTCAAATAAATTTCTTCAACCCACTTCTACTGGCTAGTATAGTGGAGGTAAGGGTCGAATCCCACAAGGATGGACACGTTCGGATAACTGCGGTGACATTCCTGGGTGTTTTTTGGTTAGCTACCACGCTTTTGGGGTTGGGATTCTACCTAGGCGAGAAATAAAGATGGTACTCTACTGACTAGTAGGCGTGAAAATGACAGACATGTGGTTGTGTTCGTGAAAATAGGGGACAAGATATTTCAGAGACATGTGAAAAGTAAACAATTACTAAAAGAGGAAACTTAGATAACAAGGTATATCTGGTCGCTGGTTGGCTTTCTGACAGGTCTGGAAGGTACAATTGAAAAGTAAGAGACAAAAGCAAAAGCAACTAAAAAGCAAAAGTGGTCCAAGGCAAAAGTTGATTTTGACGTTTTCTTCTTCACCAAGTATTAACAAAAATCATATGAACACAAACTCCATGACAAAACTCAGATTCATGAATTCAAACTCAAGATCCATTAATTAAAATGCTTAACTTAAGATGAAAAGCTGAAACTGCAGATTACTTTTACTGACTAACATGCAGGGTGGTGATCACAGCGCAGAACAAAAAAAACTCATGCACGAAAACTTAAACTGAGACATAACTACAATTTTCGATCAATAACTTCAGATATAGCCTACTTGACGGAAAACACATGCACGCACTTAAAAATTAAAAGCGATGACTAAATCTAACTTTCCTAGGCAGAATGAAGCAAGCTTAAACCAAAGAGACATACGAAATAGAAATTTAATAACTTAAACGTTTGGATCTTCACTAAGTACTTCAAAAGGCAACAAGATAAATGTTTGCAACAGATCCAATGAAGAAAACAGGTAAGAACTAAACTAGAAAGCAAATAACGATTGTTTTGCCACTTCGGGCAGTGATACTGCTATACTACTACGGTAAACTGGCTAGAACGGTAGAACGATGATTTCTCCGGCAGACTCTTGGACGTCAAGTGACCATAGCTGTGGCGAGGAACGAGAGACTGGATAATGCTGAAAGGCTGATCTTCTAGAGAGAATTCTACTAAGTGTGAAGAGTGAACGACCCGAGTGTGTGTTTTCTCTCTCCAAGTGGCTTCTTTTATAGGGAGGCTTGCCCTTGCTTTTAGGGTAGACTTCCTTCTCGATTTGACTTTTCTGCCCTTGTTAATGATCATCCCAGCTATCCTTCTTCTCCATCTCGAGCCTTTTCTCTGGCATGCATCCTGGTTAGTATTGCACCCTTCTAGCGCTCTTTTCACTTGCGTCGCCTGAATCGTCTCCTACTGGCTTGGATCCCTTAATCCTGCACACTTAAGCAACTGTTTTGCAGATAATACATGCATTTCACGACATACTGACCAGTAACCAAGGCTTAGAATACGACTTATCATCCATATTTCACATATTTTATCTATTTTGGTATTTTGACATGTTTGGTGAGAATTGTGCATATTTGAGCTAAAAATATAGGAAATAGTCGAAGATGAAATTCTGGCGTGTTCAAAGATGCCCAGCGGCCAGCTGCGAGAAGGAGGTGCACGAATTTAATTAGATTTTCTCCAGATTTTACCAAGATTAGTCAATCTTTTCCTTTCCTCCATAAGATTCGACTTACTCCCTATATATACCTCCTTAAACCTCTTCATTCAGAGACACCTTTTACACGCTTTGCCTTACAATTCTAGAGCAAAATATTTGAGAGTTCATCAGTGTGCAAGAGGTTGAAGATGAAGTCAAGTGAAGATCAAGGCTACAGGATTCTACCTTTGGGTTTTATCACTTTAGTTCTTATGTTTACATTGTTTTCCCTTCAAACTATGTTTTTAGATTATTCTATCATGTGTAACTAAATTCATAGGATTCTAGGGATGTGTTAGTAACTCTTTTTTGGTTTATACAAATTCTGTTTTCTATTTAATATCCGTTTTGTTTATACTTCGTTTCTTCCTTAAGTTGTTCCGAAATACTGCATGTTTGAGTGACACATTCGATGTCGATCTGCTATAACTTGCTACATAATCGTGAGAGGAGGTTGGCGAGTTAGATCCACTTAATAGACACTACGATTAGCTTCCCTTAAAACAGCACTGTTAATTGAGAGTGGGGACTTTTCAAGGGTCTTAGGAGCTTCTAGGAGTTACGAATCTAGGATTGACAACCCTAGTGTTAGTAATCTACGCTTATACCGCATGTGCAGAACTTAAGTGACTCGTCCTATCGAAGTATAGACTGTGCTAGGGTATTGTAGAAGGAATTTGTGTAACCATAGTTGTGAACGCACATCCCTGAAATTCTCTTATCTCATCTATTCGACCTCTAGTTTGTGCTGTATTCATCTCCTTTCTGTTTTCAATTCAATTGTTTTCACAAAATTCTCTGGTTCTCCAAATAGTAAAAGAAACTTAGTAGAAGGTATCCAATTGGTAATCTTATTCCCCGTGTTCGACAACCCGGTACAGACCTTTAGCTATACTAGATCTACCATGTATACTTGCATGTATTTTTAGTGCTAATAAATAGTGCATCAAGTTTTTGGCACCGTTGCCGGGGAATAATATCACCTTGTGATTGATATCTTTCAAAGGACGATTTTACTACTTTGAATTTTTTTGCTTTCTAATTTTTGATTTTTTTTTAGTCTTAATTTTTTTTTTTTTTCTCTCTTTCAGGTAGTTTATGCGAACTTGAACCCGATCGATCACGAACTTGAAAGGACACGTAGGATAATAAGAAGAGGATGACTAGCAATGGCGGAGGAAGAAAACATGACCGAGTTGGAGAGGTTGTAGATCCAAGTCAAACTATTGATGGACGAAAAGCTCGCTCGAGAGGCGCAGGAGAAGAAAAATAAGGAGATGCTCCCTGTTATGCACATGTTCAATCACGAGAACGTTCTTACGTTTCCCGAGGGCCATCGGGTCGACGCTAACAACTTTGAGTTGCGCATTCAAAGGGTTGAGCAGCATCCTTTTTCAGGAAAGGCCACGGAAGATGCAAACCGCCACCTATCGAGATTCGTGGAGATTGCCAATACGCTCAAATTGAATGGTGTCGACGACGATGCCATTAGGGTACGCTTCTTTCCTTTTTCCCTTACAGATTCTGCTAAGGAATGGTTTGAGTGTCTACCTACAGAGCAAGTGTCCACGTGGAAAGACATAGTGGCAGCTTTCCTAGACAAGTACTACCCGCCGGGCACCATATTGAAACTGAAGAGTGAGATCTTCCAGTTCATCCAGCGCCCAGACGAGCCTCTTTTTGAGGCCGTAGCTCGTTTCAAGGGGCTCCTCCGAAAATGCCCCAACCATGGTTTTACCGTGGATCATAAAGTAGGCATATTATATAATGGCTTTAACGAGCAAATTTGTGCCATGTTGGATTCAGAGGCCAACGGAGGATTCCTAAGGAAAAGCGGGGCAGATGCAATGGTAATGATAGAGGAATTTGCCACTAACAGCCGCGGGTGGTCGAAGGAGAGGCATCACTCTAGGAGAGTTGCAGCAGTAGAGACAAACGAGGAAAACTCCCTTGCAAAAGAAGTGGCAGAGCTGAGGGTTAGGTGAATCAGATGGACACATCGAGGAGAGAAGATCCAGTACCACCGACTTCCATTATAGCAGTCACAAAACCCGACGCTGAAGCCGCTCCCGTTGAGGATGTAAACTACGTGCAACAAGTAGGCGGTCCCAACCGTTCATTCAATAACAACAATTATCGCCCTAACCAGGGGGGGTAACTACAACAATTATAATGGGAACCGTCCTCACCCCAACCTTTCGTACTCTAACAACAATTTCTTGTAGCCCCCTGCAGGATTTAATGTGGGGAAAGGTGGAGTTGTTGAGCCCGCAAAGAAGGAAGAGAAATATGAGGCATGGATCATGAAAATCCTTGAAGTGCTAGTGCAAGATAGAAAGACCAACTACACCAAGATCGGAGTCGTGGAGGCAAGGTTGAATAACCTCGAGGCTGGTATTACCACGCTTACAACTGTCGTCACCTCAATCAAAACGTAGATGGATCAAGTCCAACAAAAGATTGAGGAGGACAAGAAGGCAGCAGCGCGAGTAGCGGACATCAACAAAAAGTGGGTCGCGAAGCAGAAAACGGGGACAGAAAGCAGCTCTGAGGTGCAAACCGGAGTCTGCCCGACGCCCAGCGGACCGCTGCAAGCTTCGCAGCGGGCCGCTACGGAGCCGGCAGAAGCACATGCGCCCAAGGATTCTCTCGTGCGCCATAATGGGATTGTGCTCCCATTTCAGCCAAAGAGGAAGTTTAAGCTTGAAGAACAATTTAAGTACTTCCTAAATATGTTCTGCAAAGTTCACATTAACATACCTCTCGTTGAATCATTGCAGGAAATACCTAGGTATGCAAAACTACTTAGGGAGGCTGTGATGCGAAAGAAGAAGCCTACGAAGGCCGATCTCAAGTTGCCTCTTCATTGCAGTGAGATAATTAAACGGGAGAAAGCAGTGAAGCAGAGGGATCCCGGCCAGTTCATCATCAGATGTTCGATTGGCCAAGGAAAAGTGGACAAGGCACTCTGCGATCTTGGGGCTAGTATCAACATCATGCCACTCAAGTACTACGAGAAGCTCAACATCGGGCCACTTATGAAGGCAGACCGCACAATTAGGTTGGCCGATAACTCCGCAATCAAGGCGGTGGGCATGATCGAGGACGTATTGGTGAAAGTAGATGATTTCATTTTTCCCGCTGATTTCATTGTACTTGATATGAAGGTTGATAAAAATGTGCCACTAATCCTCGGACGAGATTTTCTCTCCACGAGCAAAGCGCTTATTGATGTAGGTAGGGGGGAAATCACGCTTAGCGACAATGCTAGCAAGTCTACCTACAAGATCGAGAGTGAGATGTTCAAGTACGAGGAGGCACAAAGGGCCAAGATGGAGTACGAGTGCAGAGTCGTAATGATGACAGATACTACGAAGCCTAAAGGGCCAAAAGAAGGGGAGGATTGTTCTAACCCTTCTATCTTTGTCATTAATACTGTACCTCCAGCCCCGAAAAAGGGCAAGCCTAACCCCCTTAAAGTTGCAACGCAGGGAAAACCGAAGGGGAGGAAGAAGAAGGGTCTGTCACAAGATGACCCCGAAGTCGACGTGATCAAAACCGCGAAGGGAAAGTACAAATGGTGGAGAAAGATGGGCACGAAATTGGTCCAATTCGCGGTATTTAGCACAAGGGTCATCGACCCGCCTAGCTAGTTGGGTAACTTCAAGTCGAGCCAACAACTTCAAAACCAAGGCGCTTGTTGGGAGGCAACCGAATAAACCTGCAGCGGTCGCTGCGCAAGAAGCAGTGACGCAAAAACTGCTATAAGAGTTAGTTTTTCTTTCTCTTTTCTTAATCTTTTCTCTCCATTCTCTCTTGCACATGACCTCCACTCAAAATATTCAACAATTCCACACACCCTCACTCAAGTTCATCCATTGCATCTCATCTTTCGGGCTTCCATCGTTCAAATCACTCCAAATCAAGGTATGAATCCTAACTTCAATTTCTGAGCTTTTGCTTGAATGGGATTTTGCTTTATTTAATGAATTGTTCGGTTGAGAAGTTTGTTTTAACATGGGGGATGAGTTTGATGTTGTTATTTCATGATTTCATTGGTTATATTTGTGAATTGGGTGATGAATTGTATATTTTGATAGTGAAATCCCTCCTTGATCTTTGTTGTTATACTTTGTAATCATGTTCATAGCATTGTGAGGCTATTATTATTTCCATAAATAGCAATACATGAGTAGATAATAGAGATTGTTATTTTGGTTGTTTATGATGATGCATCTTTGCATGGGGGATTAATTCACGTCAGGGGATGGATTATGGGTGTTCTTTTGTGTTGATTTTGTTATATAAGTCTTCATGAATCACTATAGAACATATGCTAGGTACAAGCTTGCACAACATGGTTTATTTTTATTGCTTATTGCTTGGTTGATTGCAAGTTTGGGGGGAACCCTTGTTTGTTATTTGTTGATGCTATTTTTATGAGTTTGGTGTTTCTTTGAAGGAACATGACAACAAGAGGAAAGCCCGAAAATGCAAAGAGCTATGGCCTTAGCCTTCCGTTGGAAGCACACAAGGCAATGTGGAAGAAAGTCTCAGCTAGAGACACCATGCCTTCAATATACCCACACGATCTTCCCCTCGCCACTTTGGGGATTATAGAAGACTTTTGGGCGTTGTGCGACGTCAATGAGAGGAATGGCCTCGGCCATATGTTTCGTGGGAGGTGGCCATCATACCGGAGACTCACTCTTGAGTTTCTAAGTAATTTTAGATTCAACAAGGACCGCCGCACCCGCATCCCCGAGTCCATTGACTTCCGCCTCGTCAACCACAACTACACATTCACTATGGCGGATTTGTGCGAGGTGTTCCAGTGCCACAACCCCAACCCCGGCGAGGAAGTGGTGTATGACTACTCCGACATGTGGAGAGCTATGACCATCGAAGGGGAGGACTTTATGACGGCCTACGCCAAGTCTTCTTCCATCCGCAACCCCGTCCTTTGATACCTCCACCGGGCGATGATGCAGCTAATGTTTGCCCGGATTGACGGTGGGAGTGTTTCCCAAACTGAAATGGACGTGATTTGGAGCTTGCTCAACAAGAAGGGGATCCTCTTCACCATCTACGTCGACCGCATCTCCAAGAAGGACGGGAGCCCTATTTGTTGCAGTGGGTTGATCACGGCAATTGCCGAATATGTGGGCATCCCGACGGTAGACTTCACTCCGGATATGGGTGAAATGTACATCATCTACGAGGTTTTGTTCGAGGTGGGGCTTTTGAAGATTGACGCGAGCGGCCAAGCCTTCTTTTTACAGTCGGCTCGGGATCACTTTCCCGTTCCACTCCCACATTTGACCAAGTTGATACGTGGGACAACAAGGACAATTGGAGGCTCGACACCGCCGCCCACCGGAGTGCAATTGAAGCTAACCCCATCGAAGGGGAGTTTAGGAAGCGGAACATGCCGATGCGCGTCCCCAACTTCGAACCGGAAGTTGATTCCACCTACGCCGCCATTGATGAATATGTGGAGGGTGGAGAGCATTCGTATGCTCAAGGAAGTGGGGTACCGCCACTGCCGACGCCGCCTCGACATGAAGAGGAAGAGGAGGACGAAGTAGAAGGTCACCGCCGCCGCAATAGGAGGAACCGCCGCCGAGGCCGACCGGATCCAAAAGAGGAGTTCCAAGCCGGTACTTCCGCCCAACTAGGAAAGGTGTTCTCCTATTTGTAAAACATGTCCAACACTTGGGACAATCGTTGGGCTGAGCAGCAGCAGGTAAACAACTTCAACCAACAAGGTTGGGAGGCCCAAGGCGATTGGCGGGCGACCGAGACAAACTTTTGGGAGGCTCAAAGGCTCGAGGACGTTCATCCACGACAACAACTTGTCGAGCTTCGCCAAATGGCCACGGAGGCTCAAGAGGACCATCAAACTATGAGGGAGGACATCACCTACCTCATCGGCGCATTCGAGGACCTTAGTGCCCGTTTCCCTCCTCCTCAAGAATGATGTAGTCAAGCTCATGATATTACATTCCATCTATGTTTAAGTATAGCTTAACGTTTTGATATGATGGTTTGGTAAAAAGGTGCATAATTAGTGAATTGCTTGTTCGCCTTGAATCATGCTTTATACCTTGTGAGATTTGAGCTTTAATTTCTTTCTTGTGTGATTTATCTGCATTCATGTATATGTTTCTAGAACTTGCTCATAGTCTGCCTAAGTTTGCATAGTGTTTAAGTTGATATAGGAGGATGTTAGGCCGTCTTTTCTAGCCTACTTTTATATCCAAAATTTTCAAAAATTTTCCTTTGGAGCCAATTTTGAGCCTTTAAGCCTTTTGTTTGGAAGCCAAATTAAATGGGGACAATTCCTTGGGTTAGTATAGTTGTTATATCTTTCGTAAAGGAATTGGAGAGATGAGGAGGAAAAGTTGAGAAAAAAGTAGCGTGCTTAAATAAAGAAAAAATACAAGTTGTGAAATAGTGAAAAATTCAAATATATGCTTAATCTTAGAAAGGTTGCATATGAAGAAAAAAAGAGAAAAAAAAGAAAAAGGTATGAAAGGTTGTGAAAAGAAATAAATCAACAAAGGGTTGGAAAGTAAGTTGAAGGAGAAAAATAAGTGTTGAAAGTGTCTTGGGATTTAGAAAAGTGGAGTCAATTTTACTCTACTTGGGATACCTTTATTTTTGAGTCACTTTTTAGCCAAATGTTCCTCACCTACCAAAGAGCCTACATTACAACCAAAAAGAAAGACCTTTCGGACTTTTGATGATTAATCACATTTAGTAGAGGAGGGATTAGACTTTGAGCAAGCCTATGGTAAACTTTGCATGATGCATGATTCGAGTGCTTATAAACTTAACCCTTATACACTTTGAGAATGAGAGAAAGAACACTTCCCATCTTTGGAAGTTTGCCACATGTGAGTGCTTGAATTCAAGGTTTTCCACGAGTTAGTAATGAAAGTACACTAATAAGCTCTGCTTGATTTTATTGCGTTAATACATGTTTAATCTACTCTTTCATATTTTGAGGCAATTATGACGTCTAGTCCTTATGTAATCCGTGCGTCTATACTTGTGTCTTTATTGTTTTGTTTGAAGACAAACAAATATTTAAGTTTGAGGGAGTTGATACGCTCGGATTTTGCACTATTTTAGGGCCCTTATTTGGTATGTTTTTAGTGTCTAAATCGCAGTTCATGTCCATATTACAGCGATCGTTGTAGGACATGCAGCGACCGCTACCCAAATCCGCAGAGGCTTCGGACAATGCACAGCGACCGCTGGCCAAGGTGAAGCGGTCCGCTGCGAGAAGACGGTGCACGAATTTAATTAGATTTTCTCCAGATTTTACCAAGATTAGCCAATCTTTTCCTTTCCTCCATAGGATTCGACTTACTCCCTATATATACCCCCTTAAACCTCTTCATTCAGAGACACCTTTTACACTCTTTGTCTCACAATTCTAGAGAAAAATATTTGAGAGTTCATCAGTGTGCAAGAGGTTGAAGACGAAGTCAAGTGAAGATCAAGGCTACAGGATTCTACCTTTGGGTTTTATCACTTTAGTTCTTATGTTTACATTGGTATCCCTTCAAACTATGTTTTTAGATTATTTTATCATGTGTAACTAAATTCATAGGATTCTAAAGATGTGTCAGCAACTCTTTTTTGGTTTATACAAATTTCGTTTTCTGTTTAATATCCGTTTTGTTTATACTTCGTTTCTTCCTTAAGTTGTTCCGAAATACTGCATGTGTAAGTGACACATTCGATGCTGATCTGCTATAACTTGCTACATAATCGTGAGAGGAGGTTGGCAAGTTAGATCCACTTAATAGACACTACGATTAGCTTCCCTTAAAATGGCATTGTTAATTGAGAGTAAAGACTTTTCAAGGGTCTTAGGAGCTTCTAGGAGTTACGAATCTAGGATTGACAACCCTAGTGTTAGTAATCTACGCTTGTACCGCATGGGCAGAACTTATGTGACTCGTCCTATCGAAGTATAGACTGTGCTAGGGTATTGTAGAAGGAATTTGTGTAACCATAGTTGTGAACGCACATCCCTGGAATTCTCTTATCCCATCTATTCGACCTCTAGTTTGTGCTGCATTAATCCACTTTCTGTTTTTAATTCAATTGTTTTCACAAAATTCTCTGGTTCTCCAAATAGTAAAAGAAGCTTAGTAGAAGGTAGCCACTTGGTGATCTTATTCCCCGTGTTCGACAACCCGGTACTGACCTTTAGCTATACTAAATCTACCATGTATACTTGCAGGTATTTTTTGTGCTAATAAATAGTGCATCAATGATACGAACGATATACCATTTTTCCGATATTTTTACCCACCCTTAATCCTACCAAGTAACAAAAGAATTACTTAATAAATTTACCAATTATACAAAGTTTAATACAAAAAATAGCAATATATTCATACATACAAAATTTTAACTTTTTCAGATATCACATTTAATCTAATAAATAAGTATATATCAGAATATCAGATACACATGTAACATGATACAAAATTTCCACTCATGAAATTTCATTGCTTACTTCTTTAATTCTAATGAGCAATTGCTTTAATAAAAATGCATTACTCCAATTTTTTTAATAATTTAATGGTAATTGTTAATAAAATTGTGTTTTCTTATATCCAAGAACATAACACTGTAAATTTAAATCAATTAAATTTAAATTCAAATTCTTCGCTTTAGAATTTCATACTTCTGCACTGATATGAGGAAGCAAGCTAGGGCAAAGAGTGGGCAAGAGTGGAAGCAGAGATGGCGGAGGTGGTGAAGAGGCGGCAACAAAGTGGAGGGCAGAGGCGGAGGCGGTGTGGAATGTGAGAATTTGTGAAAACAAATTGATTTTTTGGAGTTCAAAGTCGTCTAGAGGTAGCAGACTGAAATTTTTGAGAAATTGGGCTAAAAGGTAGTTTGATCAATTTATAATTATTGGAAGGAAAATAATAAGAAAAATGAAGAAAACAAATATAATAAAGTAAAAAAAAAAACTCTTATTTTGAAAAATCCGTATGCCTCGCGCCTATATTTTGAAAGTTCGAAAAATTTAATACCCAATCTCAAAAGGTTAGCAAATTGAGACCCCCATATTCTAAAATTTATCCATCTTAAATAGGCTCGAAACGTACTACAGCCCAGTAGCCTAGCCTAATACCCACTTCGCAACATCCAAAACTTAAAAAATTTCATATTCGCTGACAAATTAAAATTTATGACCATATATATGTCTTTATAATAGACATCCTTTTCTTCATTTTTTGGCTGAATGAGATAAATATCCTACTTTCCCACTTAAAAAACATTCTAACTTTTCGCACACTACTTATACCATGTTTGATCCATGCTTGGCTAAATTATTATTGAATCTCCTTCATATTACTCCCTCTATCTTTCGTTGTATGTTTCAATTTTTCATTTTGATCCGGCTTTATTAATTATCACATTTTATTTTTATTATTTTTTTATAATGAACCTCACATTCCACTAATTCATTTTAAAATCCATGAATTTATTCATAATTATGAAACACAGAGTCAAAAAATCAAAAAATCTCCATATCTTTAGGACCAAAAAGGATCTTTAATCTAAAGATTTTAAATGATACTCCCTCGGTCCGTCTCAGTTTATCATTTTGATTCGTCCACTATCAGAAGTCCTGGTTTATCCATTATGAGTCATGTTTATCATTTTAGTACGTCCACTATTAGGAGTCTCGATTTGTTACTTTTACTATAAATGTAAGTAGACCTCACTTTCTACTAACTCATTCCATTCACAATTATCTATTATAAAACTAGCAATGGAACTCATATTCCTCTATCTTTTCTCACCTACTTTTTTTATATTTCTTAAAATCAGTGTCGAAATCAAATGAGACTCCTAATGGCAGGGTGAGTAATACATATTAATATAATAATACCTATATTCTCGAATTTGACAAAAAACTATTTGACCAATTTCTGGTCCAACTTTCAAAAATATTTAATATAATCCTTTTTTCCAATTATGTTATATTTTCGAATTTAGGAGAAATTATGTAAAATTTGACTAAATTTTATCACAATTGCAAACAGGGGAAAAAAACACAAATGCGCACGTAATTATATGCAGAGACGTGACAAGAAGATATGTGCGTTGCGTCCTCTCTCTATTCTAAACGGCCCCGAAACTAATGCATCTCTCCTCATCACCATTTTCATTGTCAATACATATACCACAATCTTTTCTTTGATTACTTGTCTTCAATCGTTAATCCATTTTCATTTATGGCCCCGAAACCTTTAATTTTGGTATTGGCCTTCGCCGTAGCCGTTGTTTCCGCGGCCGAATACCGCCGGCCGCCACCGCGGGGTTCTCTTTCTCGGTTGCTATTAGGAGAACTCAATGACATTGATTCCACCACACCCCAACAGGTGCTCTCTCCACACCCCAACAGGTGCTCTCTCCCTCTCAATTAATTTGAATTTGACTCATATAATCTTTGATCAACATCGTCGGCAGGATTAGTATAGGAACTCCATAAATTGTAAGAGAGATATGGTAATTGAAATGATGAGACAATAATAGGATTACATTTTTTCATGGTGTTGAGAAAATGTAGTTGGGATATGTCTCTGTCTCCTATGTGCATCCATTGTTATATTCAAATGCGATGCACCAAACAAACCAACCATGCTGAGGTTATAAGCTAAGTAAAAATCAATAAAAAAATAAAAAAATTACTAGGAGTTTTTGGTACTACCATTGAGTACGTGTTCATTATGAGTCATGGTTCACTTTTACTATAAATGATTGTTTGGCATCACTTTTACTAACTCATTCTATTCACATTTTATTATAAAATGTCAGACATTCCACTATCTTTCCCCATCTACTTGTCTTTATAAAACTACGCCTATTAATGACAGACGGAGAGAATGTTCAATTTTCCACTTTATTTTAAATAGTACTCCCTCCGTCCCGGATGATTCGGGTCACTTTGACCGGGCACGGGTTTTAAGAATTGTAATGTAAAGTGGGTTGAAAAAGTTAGCGGAATGTGGGTCCTATCTTTATATATTAGTTTTATAATAAAATGTGAGTAGGAATGAGTTAGTGGAATATGAGGTCCACTACCAAAAATGGTAAAAGTGAAGTGAGACAAATTATGTGGGACGGACCAAAATGGAAAACTGGGACAAATTATTTGGGACGGAGGGAGTAGTAGTATTAATTTTTGAAATTTCTTGACTCAACTAACTGGAACATGTTAATCTCAGGTGCACATATCTGTGAGTGGCACAGACCACATGAGAATATCATGGATCACATCGGATCCGACTCCAGCAGTTGTACGCTATGGTACAACTCCGGAAGCCAACATGTCCTCCTCCTCAAACGCCACCACACGAAGCTACAAGTATTTAATGTACCGCTCCGGCGAGATCCACGACGTCGTAATCGGTCCATTGCAAGCCAACACCGTCTATTACTACCGCTGCGGCCCCGCCACCACCTCTTCTTCTCCCCTCTTCAAATTCAAAACCCCACCATCACTCCTCCCGATCCAATTCGCCGTCGCCGGCGACCTAGGCCAAACCGATTGGACGAGATCCACGCTCCAAGGCATCGCAAAAACAGATTACGACGTGCTGCTATTGGCCGGCGATTTATCCTACGCCGACATGAATCAGAAATACTGGGACAGTTTCGGGCAATTGGTGCAATCGCTTGGTAGCTCGCGGCCTTGGATGGTGACGCAAGGCAACCACGAAGTGGAGGCGATTCCTGTTTTCCACGGCGAGAAATTCACGGCTTACAACGCGCGATGGGTGATGCCTTTTAAGGAGAGCGGATCGAGCTCGAATTTGTACTACTCGTTCGAGGCGGGAGGCGTCCACGTGGTTATGCTGGGGTTGTATGCGGATTTCAAGGCGGATTCGGATCAGTACCGGTGGGTGAAGGCGGATTTGGGGAAAGTGGACCGGAGCAGGACGCCGTGGGTGGTATGTGTTGTGCACGCGCCGTGGTACAATAGTAACGAAGCGCATCAAGGGGAGTATGAGTCGACCGGGATGAAGGAGTCGATGGAGGAGTTGTTGTTTGATGCTAATGTTGATCTTGTTTTCGCGGGCCATGTCCATGCCTACGAGCGCTTTGTACGTGACTTTTCTTCACCCTCTTATTTTTTCAAACAAAAATTAAAATGTGACCTATATTCTGAAATCTCTTTACATAGGTGCGAGTTTACAAGGATGAGGCTAATAAGTGTGGTCCGATGCATATAACCATTGGCGATGGGGGCAATCGCGAAGGACTTGCTAAGAGGTTCGTTGTCTCATTCTCTTGTCTATTTTTTTAATTAATTGTGTTTGGAATTTACTTTTCATTCGCGTACAGGTTCAAGAACCCACAACCTAAGATATCTGCGTTTAGGGAAGCAAGTTTCGGACATGGCCAACTTTCGGTTGTGAATGCAACTCATGCTTTGTGGACATGGCACAGAAATGACGATGACAACCGCGACACGGTTCCATCTGATCAAGTTTGGCTCACAACCCTAACTTCGTGTCCTTAGTTTCTTTCACAACCCTGTATTTAGTATTTACATTGTCTGTGGGTACATTTCTACTAAATTTTAATTTTTTGTTCACTGCACGCACAATTAGTTTTGAGTACACAATTATGATTTTGGGCTTTACTTTCTGGGCTGATGCATTATCTAACTCGACTTAATTCAGACAATTTATGATGGTCTACTAATATTTTTAAAATAAAAATAATTACATGCGTAGAATGAGAAGTGCTTAATTTACCAAATAATTAAAAAGAGTAAAAAAATAACAAGTAAACTTGAAATTTGTACATGCAAAAAAAATGTGTTGATATTATCTGATAGAGTTTAATACAGTGGTCAAACCAGTAGGAGCCATAGGGGCCTTTGGGCCTCCAACCCGTATGACATTTGGGTATATAATCCTCCATCCCAAGGAAGACCCTTTTCTTGATGGATATAAGATTTTATATAATTTTATTTTACGTCCGATAGGGGTAGTTGACAATTTCATCCGATTTTGACCATTATTTTCATATTCGTAATAGTGTGAAAAGAAGACTCGGCTCTAACTTGTTCAAGAATAGTGGCGTTTAGTCTCTCGACCTTTTGACTTAGAATTAGTCAGTTCTATTTCTAGATGGGGGCAGGGGAATGGCTGGGGAGAGGAAAGGTTCCTTTTTTTGAGGGTACTCCCGGGAACAGATCCAGTTGAGACGGGGTGGGGCCTGTAGCTCAGAGGATTAGAGCACGTGGCTACGAACCACGGTGTCGGGGGTTCGAATCCCTCCTCGCCCACAACCGGCCCAAAAGGGAAGTACCTCCTCCCCCTCTGGGGGTAGGAAAATAATGATCGGGATAGCGGACTAAAAGCTATGGAACTTGGGTGTGGGTCTTTGGAATGGTATTTATCGTGAATGATGGAATCATTACACATAGTATGCTCCTGGCCCATCAGCGTGTTTTTTTGTTTTACGCCCCGCAACTCTTCTATTAGTAGCATAACAAACTTCCTCATTGTGCTAAGTGGAGAGAATAAAGTAAAAAAATGAATAAAGTAGAGATAAATGCATTTTTATTTTTAGTAATGGATTATTTTAATTGTGCCAAAATGTAAAGTGAATTATTTATGATGGGGTGGAAGGAGTATTAGTCATGTATACATTTGAAATGTAGCAAGATAGATTCCTTCTGCCGCCAGCAGGTCGGTCATGATTTTAATTCTTTTTCATGATATAATTTGTGTTTTAGGGAGCAGATTGGTGAATAACTAAACATTTTAATAAAGTATTTTTATTTTACATCATATTTTCAACATCTGTAATTAGTAAGGTTAAGACTTTTTTAATCTTACAAGGAATTATATATCCACTCATTATACTCATACTCCCTCTGTCCCCAGAGAAAAGAGACTTTAAAGATGACATGAGTTTTAATGTGAAATTGGTAAAATATTAGAAACATAGAAAGGAAAAATTATTGAAATATATTAGGGGATGTTCGGTTTGCAAGATTGTATCCGAGATTAAATTTGTAATGTGTTTGGTTCATGAGATTCAACCCCACAACTCATCATAGATGGATAATCATAGGATAATTAGTCATAGCTTACCCCCTATGACTAAAATAATCTCACAACTCAATCCTAGATTGTATCTTGATATTATTTTTATCTTAGAAACCGAACACAACCTTAGTAGACAATGAGTCTCATCTTAGCGGCTGACACCGGCCCGGCAGAGCTTCCGGGCGGGGCTTTCGCTTACTTTTCTCATGGAGATCGAGGACCCAATACAACCTCTCGGCCAGGTCTTCTTGATCAATTCTGTACGTCCGCGTGTCATGTCGTGACGACTCTTTCTAGACGGGATCTAGAGCTTCCAGAGCGTCCATCAACTAGATCTGAAAATCTTACAACAAGAAAGGTCGTAAGAGAAGCAAGAACACCTTCCGACCATAAGAAAGAAAAAACTTGATTGTTTTGAACATTAGTTCCCCGCAACTACAGGCTCGAGCATTTCTCTCATAAAAAAGTAGACGTAAGTGAATTTATAGATTGTGGGAAAATAAAAATAGAAAGATAAAAGGTGTTTTAAACTTTTTTTTATTATATTGTGAAAAAATAAAATAGTAAGATTAAAAAAAAAAAAAAAAAAAAAAACCACAATTAGGACTGGATTTCTAGTCTAGGAATGATCGAGATGAGATTCTACCATTACACCACCAATAATACCAAATTTATTTAATTGATCAGCATTTGTTATGATTGTTGGTTTTTGGGATACAATTTTATCTTATATAGGTTCGTCAATAACTTGTTAGTCCTCCGTCATTAAACTCTCATAGTCTCTTTCTCCTCTTTATTTGTTTTATCACTTCAATTTATTTTCTCTGCAACCCAACAAATTTTTGCGTTCTTGTTATTTCAATTTCTTAGTTGCTTTCCAAATTTTTGCACAAAATATACAATGTTTTAAAGCATAAAGAAAATCACAATTTTTGGTTACCATATCAGAGCTAAATCTTGCTATATATCTTTTGAATCAACTGGACGGTCTAATGAAGAGAACAACATTTTATGTATTGGTATTAATAATAAAATTAATTAGGGATATTGGCATCTAATATCACGAAACTTTCAAAAAGTTAGGATTTTCCCACGAACTTTACCCCCAGTTTGTTTTTTCCCACGAATGAAAAAAATCATGTTATTTTAATAGATTGAAGAATAATTTTGGAGGGTGTGCTTCAAGAAAAACTATCTTCAAAGATTGAAAAACTTGAAGCTCTCAAAATTGTTGTCTAGAAATTACGAAAATAAATCCGTATCATGATATTATTTGTGGAAATTTTTTCATTCTTGGGAAAAAACAAACCAGGGGTATATTATTTGTCAATTTTAAAGTTCGTGGGAAAAACCCAATTTTTTGAAAATTTCGTGATATTAGATGTCAATATCTCTAACATTATTATTACTACCAATTATTGTAGAATTGTAGTTAGATTGAGATTTGAGCTGATTTTAAGTTTCTTACCATGGATGCCCTAACATAATGTATTTCTATATTGAATGATGTGATTGTGGATTGGTTCCCTTCAAATATTACTTAGCATGAAATTTTACCATTTTATACTACCAAGAACAACCCTAACAATTTTATTTGGGTCCAGGAAATGCTGATTGAAAGAAAATGAAAGGAAAAAGGAGGTAAGGGAGAACAAGATCTGGTAAAGGGCCCACAACAAAATGAAAAATTAAGGTATTGTGATTAAGGTTGGTGGCAGTGAGCTGATTCGCCCACCACATAATATGATCTAATTAAGGCATTCATACTGTTGTAGGAAAGGCAGACTCGACTTACAAAAAGCTAATCGCAATAAAATCTCATATTCGGAAATTTACAATTAATATATAGCAATTAGAAAATGTTCCAAATGAAGGACTATAGTATGAAAGGAACGTATGTGAAGTGATTGAAATATGAATATAAAGCATATGACATGGTGTACTATGTAAGCAATAAAACATAAGTAATTTATCTTAGAATCGCTATTTCTGAATATTCATTTACGTTGTATTATAATAATATCATAATGCGTAATTGCACTATCCCATACCCAATTCTCCCCGAAATTTGAACCCTACCAAATCTTATTTACAGTTTAAAAGTTCAACTTTAAAACCAATATAGAAAAAGTGAATGCAGGTAATTATTTGAATATTGTATTTGGATTTGGGTGGTCCCATTTAATCCACATCACTCCTAAGTTATTTTGAAAAAAAAAATGGAAGTTCACGTGTAGGATTCAATGTACCATACTGAATTTCATCTTAGCGTTGCAACTATTGTTATTATGTGAAATAATAATTATTTAACCAGCAGTAAAAAGATTTTTTTTTTAAAAAATTACTCCCTCCATCCCAGAAAAGATGTCGCATTTTCCTTTTTAGTTTGTCCCACAAAAGATGTCACATTTTCTATTTTTGAAAACAAAGTTCTCTCTCATATTAATATAAAAATTATATTTTCTCTCTCCAGCTAACATACAAAACAAAACTTTCTAAAATCCCGTGTCATCTCACAAGTGTGACATCTTTTATGAGACGGATGGAGTACGTGGGTGAACTATAACCTTTCTCGTACTAAGTTTTTAGAATCATTCATCTTATTAAACTAGTTATCTTTTTACTTAAGAATATAATAACGTCACACCACTTGGAAAACGATCGAGATATATAGATCCACCATTGGAGACCTCCACCATGGCCCAAGATTCTTTTGTTTCACTTTTCTATTCCTAATTAAAGAGCATCCGCAGCGCTGGCTCGTTGCCAGCTCGATCTCGTCTCGTCGAGACGAGCCAGCATCGTGTCAGCGCCGCAAACATATGTTGCGTCGTGTAGCCAGGTGCCGAGAGGAGACTGGCGAGCCAGCTCGCAACACGCGTTGGCCACGTGGCAAGCTCCAGTGCGGCTGTGATGTCCACTCGCCGGCATGCGAGTGGGCGTCGTTTATATCCGTTGAAAAAATATTTTTTTATTTTATTTTAAAATTCCAAAAAAAATAAAAAATAAAAATCCCCCAAAAATACTAGCCGTTTTTTTTCAATATTTTAATTTTTTTTTTCTATTTTTTAAGCCTCCAATCACTTCTATAAATATCAAATCATTCACACAAATTATCCACCATAAAAAAAAACTCTATATTCTCACTCAAACACTCTACATTCTTTATCTCAAAACATTATTCTTCTCCCAAAGTTTTGAATGGTAAAGCGTCGGCCATCAACTTCACCGCTAACAACCGCCAGTATAAAATTGGGTAGTATCTAGCCGACGGCATCTATCCGAAGTGGCCAACCTTCGTGAAGACTTTCAATAGGCCGATAAACGAAAAACGGGCTCTTTTTGCGCAGAAGCAAGAGGCTACTCGCAAAGATGTGGAGAGAGAGTCTGGGGTTCTACAAGCTCGATTCCATATTATCAAATCCTTGGCTCGTACGTGGTTTATGGAGAATATGGTCGACATCGTGTATACGTGCATAATCTTGCACAACATGATTGTCGCCGACGAAGGACCTAATGCGGAAAATTGGTTCAACCCTGAAACCCCGGGAGGCTCTACCGCAAGTAGTCCGCCTCGCAATGGAGTGCATCCTTCTTTGCAAGAGCGAATGTGTGTTCGGGCAAGGACACGTGATTCTATCGCCCACGCCCAACTCCAGGAGGATCTAATAGAACGCATTTGGGCAAAATTTGGCAACCGTTAGACGATCACCACATCACTTTCCATGATTATGCGGATTTCAATAAATTGTAATATTAGGATTTCAATTATGTATTTTTCGTATTTTCGGATGTTGTAATGTAACATCCCTAACCCGAAACATGCATCATTTTATATATTTATACATTTTTTTTGTACAATTTTATATTATTATTTACAAAATAAATATTACATACGTTCTAGAACGTATGTAATATATAGTTTTCCATGCATGAAATACTATCATGCACAAACACGCATTACTACACATGCACACAAGTATATTCACTACTTAATAATTAGGCAATATATATATTGTACATATGAAATATTTATTTTGCAAATAATAATATAAATTGCACAAAAAAATGTATAAATATATAAAATGATGCATGTTTCGGGTTAGGGATGTTACAATTCTTGCCCTCTTTAAGAATTTTGTCCGCAAAATTCATTTCTCTCTAAGTTAATGCAGTCAATGAAATTGCTAAACGGTAAACAGATGTGGATAATTCTTTCTCATCTTTTCCTCAGTACGTCAGTATTTTTCAGAACATGCGAAGGATCAGATCGATAAAGCTGAATCCTACTGACGTAGAAAATATTATGAATCTGCGCCAACTCTGGAGGTAATGTTAACCTATACGCCAATGGTCCAACTCTTTCAACAATATCTCACGGTTCAATATAATGAGGACTCAACTTACCTTTTTGCTCGAATCGCATGACTCCTTTTTGAGGTGAAACTCACGAAAAGAATTTATCAAGACTGAGATAGTAAATAGCGGATCTCTGCCAATATATAAGATACTAGAATACCACATAAGCGTTCCTACAGATAATGATGTCAAATCTTCAAAGCAAAATAATGTCTCTAATAACAGATTTTGAACAGAATAAGAAACTTCATATACTTGCGATTGTTACTACGCATAAGCAATAAACTTTCCATTAAGTCAAAAGATAACCAAATCCATGTTTCAGCGCATCACTATAAATAACATAATATATTGTACCTGCGGAGATAACCAAAATAGGTGACATATTCAACCGATGCTTTCACTCATTAAAACTCTTTTGATATGCTTCACTCCATATAAAAGAAGAATTATGCCGTACTAACTTCATTATCAATTGAATAATAACCGAGAAAAACTTCCAGTTGAAAACCAGTTCAATCTTTTGTAGATCCACTTCTATTCCAAAACCTGACACCACGTGTCCCAACAATACCATATGATCTAGCTAGACTCACGCTTACTCAACCTTGCAATGATCTGTTTATCTCGCAAAACTTGTAATACTCACTGCAAGTGACTAACATGCCCATCTTGAAATTGATCAAATAAGTCTTCTATTCTCGGTAATAGATATTTATTCTTCATTGTCACTCGATTCGACTTCCAATAGTATATATAATGTCGCAGTGTATCATCTTTCTTCTTCAAAAATAATATTGGTGCTCTCTGACAACTCTTGTAACTGTTTCTTCAACTCTTGAAACTCTAATGAAGACGGTTGATAAATATAAATAAAAATAAATGCAGTGCTCAATAGAGAAATATGTCTCCTGATAAGGTGAAAATCCAGATAAATATGCACTTCCAATAAATCAAAAAGGCGATCTAGATAATATAAGAAAACCTGGAGCAATATATTGATTACCATAAAATATCACTCGATCCTGTCTCGATGATTATACTACCATTTCTTTTACTTGACATGGGTCGTAGGAACTCCACATGTTATCAGGGTCGGCGGCTGACGCATTTTGGCAACCTTCTCTTTCTCATAAATTTTGCATGTAGATAAATTTATAGTATATAGAGTGGTGAGAGGGTCCCACTATGGTTTAGAATATTTTGCAATATGTACTTGATAAATGTTGGTTTTGAACTTATATAAAAGGTGTGTTTCACGTACTTGGTGTGTGGGATATTTATTTTAAATTTCAGAATTTATTTATAGTAAGTGCATACGTCATAAGGACTGAGGTGTGACATGTAATCTTTGTGGTTTTTAATGATTTTATGAATTATTAGTATTAATTTAATATTTCAATGAAATATTAATTAAATTTGTTAGAAATAAAAATAAAAAATTAAATTAAATAAAAATCAAACCATGCAAGTTTGGTTTTTTCCTTAGAGTATGTCACTCGCACCGGCAACACCCGCACGAATCTCGGCCAATCACAACACGAGTGTTGCACACACGCTCACAACATCAATCGACCAAAAATAGCCGTTTTCCATTTGTATTATAGTATTTTTATCAATAATATCACACCTCAAAATCGTCATCTTCTCCTATTACTTCTCATTTCTCTTCCAAATTCTCCTGTAATTTCTTTTAATTTTTTTTGTAAATATCACTTATATGCTAGACTTTGTTTCCAAACATCACGATTACAAATTATAAAAGAGAAGAAATTAGAGCAAAAAAGGACTACACATTTATGAAATGGTATATTTTCAAGCATTACTCAAAAGTAAAAATTGAAAATAATACTAGTACTATAGTAGGACTAGGAGAAGTGTTGAATCGTTGATAGGGTCATTGCATGGGCTTCTGGTTTCTCCTTAATCCCTAACTTGCTTTCACATTCAACTCTTCCACACATGCAACAATCAAATAAATTCATTATTAATTATATGTATAATGCAATTAGTATATACTCCCTTTGTCCCGCTTTAGCAGTCCCATTGACTTTTCTGCCCTCTTTTTGTAGAAATGATAAAAAATAATTAAAGTGGAGAAATGGTAAAGTAAGAGAGACAATAATGTAGATAAGACTCTTCTCTATATTATTCTCTCTCTTAATTTACCATTTCTCCTCTTTAATTATTTTTTATCATTTTTACAAAAAGAGGACAGAAAAGTCAATGAGACTCCTAAAGCGGGACGGGAGGAGTACTACTGCTAGGTAAAAATTGTATATTGTCACTTTCAAGGAAAGCTGATTTAAAACAAACCAAGTGAAGCTGATTTTACTGTATGAAACTAGACTACCAAGTTAATGATGTTGCAAGAAAGGTTATTCCAATAGAAAAATGCAGTTGTGGGTGAATAATTGTAGTAGTTTCATAGGCATTGCAGATTATGATGAGCACTCAATGGGAATAAATAAATGCTCTATGCCCCTTTTGTCCATCTTAAATATTTTGTTCAATGCTCTATATGAGAAGGGAGATAGAGATAAATATTAAAACAAATCCAAACACATGAAATCATGAGATCCTTCTCATTTATTTCCTTTTCTTATTTGCAAGATCGTATTACGATATTAATTACTCGTAATGATAGATAGGCTACTGTTTGCTAGTAAAAAAGAAAAGTGGTTTATGTTAAGAAGAGGAGAGGTCATGATTAGAAAGCTTTTTGCCTTTTCGACAAAATTTATAACAAAAGGGATATCTCATCAACTTAACCAATTACTAATTCTTTTATCTTTCGTTTAATAGAGAATTACGCCTTTTCTTTTTTCCTATACGGAGTACTCCCTCCGTCCCAGGGAAGATGACCCCTTTTTGGGACGGCACGCGATTTTATGCAATCTTGTTTAAGATGTTTAAGTAGAAAGAGAAAAGGTTGGTGGGTGTTTTAAGTATGAGAGAGAAATAAAGTAAGATATGAAAATAAAGGTAGAAAGAGAAAATATAAATGGATGTTTTAAGCAAGAGAGAGAAATATGAAAAATCTATAATTTATTTCACTTATTGATTTAAAAAATTCTCAAAATATACAATTAAAAATATTGACAATTTCAACAAATTTTTTTAAATTAATTATATGCTGGATTAAAATTTTTGAAAATTAGGATATGATTTTGTCATTTTCTAAGTTAAGGACTTATTCAGAAAACATAATTGTAAAGACCCATTTGATTGTTAATTTAATTAAAGTGTGAAAAATCATAAATTCATAAATTACGTAAAGCGTAAAATTATGTGAAGCAAAAAAAACCTGAATTTAACTTGGCGGCAGATCCATTCATTCAATTCTGGAAATTTCAACTTGGCGGCAGATTTAACAATTGAGGATTTCATTCATTTCATTTTGAAACCTTTCAAGTTGGCGGCAGAATTCAACAATAGATGAAGCAAAAAGGATTCTTCCACACAAAAAATTAAATTGCTTCCTAACACTAAACCGACAGCTGATTTAGAGGAAGTCATGGTGGGCAAAAAGGAGTCTTCCACACCAAAAATCAATCTTGTCGTCCAATTTATCCGTCGTCAAAATCGGCAATACGCCTGAAATTTGGGAAATTTGTTTTGACATCGCCGGAAATCGCATCGGTCTCGTCGGCCAATGCGGTTCTCTGCTCTATTTGGCACAGACAAAAAAGAAGATTAGTGAAAGGAGAAGATTGCCGGAGTAGATTGCCGGAGACGATTGCCGGAGATGATTGTCGGAGTCGATTGCCGGAGACGATTGCCGGAGAACGAGATCGCCGATTAGATCTATGGTTTTGTCAAAGAGAAGCAGAAGTGGGCGGTCAAATTGGGTAGTTAATTAGTGAATTAATTAGGGTTAATTAATTAGATTTAAAATCCCTTATTTTCTCCTAATTATTTTCTTACTAAGTAATGGGTCATCTTGGTTGAGACAGACGAAAAAGGAAAGTGGGTCATCTTTAGTGGGACGGAGGGAGTATTAAATAGGGAGTCCAATACTCGTGTCAGAGGATAATTAAGTTGTCAATATTGCAGATTAAATTATTGGAGTAACAAATGTGCAGCGTAAGATTATTATTTTAGAGTTACACGTGAAAATTGGTTATATATTGGGCCATAGCAATTGAAGAAAATAAAGATTTATTTGTATGATAAGCTAAATGCTAGCCCGAAAGGATACATAAAAAATCTTAGATGTATTATTTAATTTTGTGGTATGTATATATACATTATAATATTTTAGATACATAAATCTCATTTCCCCTGTTTCAACCAAATTTGTTGATTTAAAAGTTTGTCCGATGTTTTAACTAAATATTAAAGGTGGTTATTGTCGTTTCCTACACGTTTTGACTTATGAGGGTGATTTGTAATTTGTGAAAATTTGTTATACATTTAATCATATATCATCATTTAATAACCTTAATATAATATTTAATTAAAAATGAATGCAAAATTAAAATGATAATTTTGATACTAGAATTAAAGAAGTAGCATTAAGTGATAGAAATTGAGTGAAGCATATAATGATAGAATAAAATAAATGGATGCAAAATTAGGGTAAGAAACAAAATAGAAATAGGGAGGGTGGATGTGATGATTACAAATCGGAAAATACCGAGAATGCCTCTGTGGTGCCAGGTAGGCATGACGACCCCCCAAAATAGACCTAATCATTGTATAAACAACATTAAAATCGTTGTATGATTATACTCTGTATTTTTGTGTTCCCTAATTTTCAAATTTTTTGCACTATATATATTGCCCCCTGTGGCCTAATTTTTGTCACATACATTCTGATCTTCAGAGAAATTAAAAGGCTCTTCAGTCTTCTCCTCCAACAATTCTGCCTCTCCTTCCAAAAGGTGATCTTTTTTGAAAACCTACAACAAGGGCAAGATAGAGAATATTATTATTATTCTTTCACCAACAAAGCTAGGCAATTTTTCTAGTAACCTTTGATTTGCTTCCCACCAACAAACCAAAATCTTAACCACTCTCTCTGCATGCTCATGAACACTTTATTTATTTAGTTAATTAATGCCATGTTTATTCTTAATTTCAGACAGGAAAATGGAAAAGCTAAACTCGAAATTGCACTTGGAGAATTACTACATAATGCAGGAGAATGAGAGGCTGAGGAAGAAGGCGGAGCTTCTCAACCAGGAGAATCAGGCGCTTCTCAATGAGCTCAAGCACCGCCTCGCCGCCGCCGCCGCCGCCGCAAATCCCACCACCTCCTCTTCCACCGCTAAGGCCACCAAGAAATCCAAGAAGTGAGGCCAATAATCATCAAGATATATAGGAGTATTAAGGAGAAATGGTAGTAGAAATAATATAATCATCTTTTGTCTTAATTAAGTCTTTTCTTTTTGTTAGTGTTTGTCACTCCAGTTATATCCTAGAAATGAATATTTTGTTTTGTTATTTTGTTTCATTTTATTGCATCCACAAATTAAATTCACTTTATATCTTATTTTGTGACAATGCCTACTACCAATTATAATAAGATAGTAATAAAATGGTCTAGCTGTATAAATAGATTTATTAGTTAATCTAGTAATCAACAGCATTGATATATCGTCAACATTTTTTCGTGTGTTAGATGGCAGTTTGCAGTTGAAATGGCATTAATTTGAATTTTATGCACATTTTACCAAATAAGTATATTTTGTCGTATTTAGTTTGAAATAAGTCCATTTCGTAAAACATCGAAATTATTTTTATTATAATTATTACTTGTAATTTTCTCCATTTGATTCAAATTTAATATTAGAGGCTGCAATCATTTAATATAGTTTCTGTAATGCAATAATTATTAGTAACACTCATTTACGTTTTCTCTTTTGTTTTCCTTTATACAGCTGAAATAGCATGAATTATTTAATTTCAGTAAATTACAGTCTTTATTTATGACTTGTTTTAATTTATCAAAAAAACCCGTTTTAATTTATCACTCATACATAACATATTTAATTATTTATGCTCTCTGTTTGTTGAGTTTACAATTTATGAAAATTACCATCGTTTGAATAGATAAAAATAACTAAATTAGAAATTTAGTTTAAACAAATACTCGATTATAGTAATTTATTATGAATTGTTAGTATTATATGCCCCCAGGAGTAGGACGATCGATTACAGCAATTTTGAATGTTGCAGTCACGCTGTTTGTGTTTGGTCTGTAAATCAATTTCGTACTGTACCATTTATAACCCAATCGCAAATAAGGCTTAATTTTTGGAATGTTGTTGTGAGCAAATTATATAAAAAAGCTTTTTGTTGGTATCATCACGAACGCATCTCCTACATAGCACTCGTCTAAATTGGGGTAATTAGCATCAATGTTTTTCAAGATTTAAATCACATCATCCATGACTCACTCCACCCGAGTTTAAACATTAAAAAAGAAATCAGGAAAATCTAAGTGTGCTTGACTGTACAAATTTTCAAATAAAATGCGCCAATTTAATCTCGTACTATTTTATTTTTAATAAATGAATTTTACATAGACGATAAAGACAATTTGATCTCGTGCTTTACTTCAAATAATGAATTTCACTTGAATGGTAATAATACCGTATTTGAACATTTAACACGTGGTCATAACACAAATGCAAAACAATAAAATTTAGAGCTCAAATATCCACTCTTCGATCTAGAAATTTGACATTTTGTTTTATTTTATAGTGAATTTCGTGTGCGTGGTAATAATATCGTTTTCAATTTTTAGAACGTGATAACTAAACAAAATATTATTTGTAGAATTTAGCATTCGAATGTCCTCTATCACACTTTATGATTATGGAATTTGGCCACATGATTTATTTTAATAATTATTATCAATAATAATAATACTGTTTTGAACGTTTAACACGTCGTCATGAAAACAGTTGCAAAACAACAAAATAAAGAGCTTGAATATATTACAGAGTAAAGAATAAAATGGTCATGAACATATGGTCATTTTATTATTTTGGTCTTAAACTTTATCTTTTGATTTTTTTGGTCCTGTACATTTCAAATCGGATCACAATTGGTCCTCCGTTAACTATTCCGTTAATATTTAACTGTCAACGATTTTAATCATAATTTTGACCAACTTAGGCAATTTTTAATTATTTAATCATAAAAAAATTTAAATAAAATCATAAATTATTGATAGGGGATGTAGAAAAGCCGATCACGAACGATCGAAGAGCAATTTAAACAGAACAACAAAAGCAGCAGCAGTTCCATCTCGTAAAATCGAGACCCACAATACGAAAGAGTTAAACCAAAACAGAGTCATCATTGGTTGAAGAATTACTATTGATTTCCACAGTCATTGTTGTTGAGAGGCGCCGGATATTTGAGTGCATTGAGCTCCATGTTGCGGAGGGCAGCTTTACCCAGATCAATCCCACACATATCCGACAGCCGTACGAGGTATAGCAAGACGTCTGATAGTACTTCTCCGACATGAGTTCTCTCTTCCTCTTTCCACCCAGGAAGCCCTTTTGCCACCTCCTCTTTCCATTGAAATATTTTTGACAGCTCTCCCACTTCTACCACCTGCAACCCATTCTTCTTCTACAATCAACGCTACAAACAAAATACTTACTACTTTAAGCGGAAAAAAGGGGATATATGCCAAAAACCCCTTTCGATTTTCTAGCCGAAAACCCTAGATCATTTTTGGGGGAAATAAAAAACAACAATATGTAGGAGTACTTCATTTTTCCAGAACAATTATATGTTACGAGGGAGAAGAGAATTAGTGGAGGAAGAAGATGAAAGTGGCAATGAGAACAAATAATTTATGATTTTGTTTAAAAAAATAATTTTGATGATTAAATAATTAAAAGTTGCTTAAATTGGTCAAAATTGTTATTAAAATCGTTGACTGTTAAATATTAACGGAATAGTTAACGGATGACCAATTGTGATCCGATTTGAAATGTACAGGAACAAAAAATTCAAAAGATAAAGTTTATGACCAAAATGATAAAATGGACATATGTTCAGGACCAATTTTGGCCTTTACTCTATATTATATCCCACTATTTGGTTTGAAATTTGACTTTATGTTTTGTTTTATCAGTATTTCACGTGGGTAGTAATAATAATTTTCAGTGTTTAACATATGATCACGAAACATAAGTATATAAAATCGTGCTAATTTTTAGCATTTGAATGTCCTCTATCACACTCTAGCTATGGAATTCGATCATGCATCTTATTTATGATTATCATGGAGTAGATGGTAATAATATTAATTATTATGGACGTTTAACACATGCTTATAAAGATATAGGCATTGCAGTAAAATATCGTTCGAATGTCCTACATGTCAAATTTGATAATGAAACTAGACCTCATATTTTATGTTATTAATGAGTTTAGTGTAAAAAGTAGTAATATCATTAATGAATATGCTTTGCTCCTTAATGTATAGGAATAATATCATTTTGAACGTTTAATACTACATGGCAAGAGATGCAAAACAACAAAAATTTAAAGCTTCGATCTTCTATATTCCACTCTTTCAGTATTAAAATTTGACATTTACTCTATTTTATTAATTAATTTCACGTGTGTTGTAATAATATCGTTTTCAATATGTAGCACGCGATAATAAAACAAAATCAAATCATAACATTTAGCATTCGAATGTTCTCAATCTCAATTTATGGTTATGGAATTTGACCACATGTCTAATTTTAAATACCGTTTTGATCATTCAACACGTGGTCATAACACAAACGCAAAACGCAAAAATTTATAGCTCGATGGGAACTCCTATTTCCATTCTTCAGTCGTGAAATTTGACATACTTTTTTTGTTTTATTAGTGAGTTTCACACAAGCAGTAATAATATTGATTTTCAATACTTAGCATGTGATAATGAAACAAAATCAAAATCATAAAATTTAGCATTCGAATGTCATCTTACAATTTTATGGTTATGGAATTTGAACACGTGTCTTATTTTAATAGTGATTTCACGTGGATAGTAATAATATCGTTTTGAACATTTAAAACGCGGTCATTTTACATGTGCAAAACAATCAAATTCAAAGTTTAAACAAACTATATCTCACATTAAATTTGACTTTATGTTTAATTTTATTAGTGAAATTCACTTGGGTAGTAAAAATATCATTTCAGTGTTTTACTTCACGTGATCATGAAACATAAGCAAATTCATAAATTTAAAATAAAAGTATTACGCAAATGAAAATGTTAAAAAAAAAGGAGGGGGCTTGTCATTAAGATTCTATGATGGGAGGATCTAAGTAATAAGTTAAAACGTCATCAAATCTGATTGCACAAACAAAGTCAATGTTATGGTTTACATTGCGATCATGTCACGAATCACGTCATTGCCTTGCCTATAGGTTGACCATCAAACCCAAACAGACAACATCTCATATCAAACTATAATCATATTACACATTTCAATAAAAAGTCTTAACATTAGAATATAACTTATCTGATTAAATTGCTTGGTGAATATATGGTTAAAGAAGTAATTTCTGTTCCATTAAAAGGGTACAATTGGCTAAGATGGTGGATTTATGAGTAGTTCTTTTTGCAATAAAGAATATTTTAAAGGATAAATTATAAAGAATGTTATTTTATAAAGAAAATTGTACACTTTCTATGGGTAAATACTAAATACGGAGTAATTGTTAAATATTACTCACTCCGTCCAAAATAAATAAATATTGAACTAATTTGGGCCGCCCACTAAAGACTAATTCTAACATGTTACAAATGCTCCTTCCTAGCCACTCAGAATTGCATGATTTGTATTATCAATTACTCTCAACATTCCATTTAAAATATCACTTTCTTGAATGTATATTTAAAATATGATTGTAAAGTGTATTGAATGTATGTTGTAAATATGACTGTTAAGTGTATTAAAACAGAAAGATAAAGATAGCTAAGTGCTTTATTTTAAATATGGGGTGAAAAAGAAACAAATTTTATTCTAAAAAACAAAGAACATCTTTATTGAGGTAAATAAATAGAAAATGTGACCATCAGAGGAAATAAAAAATATTTGCTGAGCACTGTAGAAAAAGTATTTTTTGTTTAACATATTACAAATGCTTCTTCCTATCCTCTAAATTTAGGAATTGTAATAGTTTTTTTTATTGTTTAATCTACTAATTTTAGGGCCTTTAATGTATAATCAATAATGAGTAATGACGCCTCTAGTAGTACATGCAAGAGCACATTTCAGGATTCAGACATCATATATTTATGGATACATAGTAGTAGTATTTGTGTTGAAATAGTGATGAATGGGTTGAAATAGCGAAAACAAAAATAGATTATAGGTAGGGTATGATGACTGAAATGTTAACGCAAATTTCAACGAGTCATTGAATGAATGCATCTTCATTTAGAAAATTTCCATCTTGCCCAGAGATTATAAATGGGATTCTCTGATGCCTTAATTTAATATACCACTATTATTACTATTACTCTTTTTTTTTTATCCCCATTTTTTTGTTATACTATTTGATTGTGCATCCTCAGCAAATCTTTGGTCATGAATACGTATCTTGAGACATCATTTCTATCTAAGAGAATCCTACAAATCTACAATGAAGACGAATTCGGTCTATCTAAATCTAATTATGGATTTCCTAGGAATTACAAAGAAAACAAAATTTGGCAATTCGATCTAGTAACATTTAATTAATAATGTAGGTGGGGGGATGGGATCCTCAATTCCTCACCCTCCCTCCATAATGTTATCTTGTTTCAAGTACTACAATGATTTCTACTTGATGCATTTTTCTGGAAGATGAGTAATATGATGGCTGCCTACCTACTAATTGGAAAATTGAAATATGATCAGAAAGTGAATCATTTGCATTTAAATTTTTGCATAAGTCATCATATGTTTTTGATCATTCGACCCCTGCAAGGATGGTACAGCCGTCATTTCTTCTTGACTAAATTTCTCATTAATTTACGCTCTCAATGTACCAATTTAACACTAGTATTACATTCAGAAATATAAATACACCATTCATATTAGTAAATGAGTAAATTACAACCAAACTTGGATAATCTTTGGCACAACACTAACTGCAGCTTGATGCAAAACTACGTTAGCTCCAACTGCAGTGTCTATGCCAACAGCTGCAACCGTGTGCTTCGTTGTTGTACAAAGGTGGGTTCGTCAAAGGGAAAAGCATCTTGCTGAAACTCACCACCCCAAGTACGAATACCAGACTCACCATTCCTGAAAACCATCAAATTAAAGGAAACTCACCATGCAAAATAAGTTAGGACAAAATATACAGGAAAGAATAAACTCGCTCAAGGTTAAAAGTAGCAGGGAAATAGCGCAAGTAGCAGAAATTGTGACTCCCCCTTATACCTCTCTTAAAATGTCTTCCATGAATAGTTCACACAATTAAAGAATCAGTGGTATACTCTGCATCATCACACACCTTAATTCTTGTTTCAATCTGTTAAAGAAACATCACTCGAATAACAGCAAAGAAGAGCGAGTTCACTCTACTAAGGCTAAGAGGTCCATTCCACCTACAACTCCGTATATCCATATGCTATGTTTGCCCAATTAGTCAGAATCTTTCTACTTATAACACCAGCAGTTCAACAAGGGGTAAAATTCTCCAGAATCATACGTGTAGGTGTAATAAGGTAACAATTTGAAGTGTAAAGCACACAAGTTCAAGAAGCAAAACTCTGAGGCATCAGATCCCTTTTCCTGCTTGAGAGGGGGAGATTCAACGTTTGATTAATCAAAAAGACAAAAATGGAGGAGAGATTAGTTTACCAGATCTCCTAGAAAGTATCACAGGTAAGCCCATGAAGTTGCAAAACATATGAGCAACTAATGGAGCAGTTAAATGCCCTGCAATTAACAGTGTTCAAAAGCATCAACAGATTGTACTAAATCAAAAATGAAAATAAAAATCTAGTGAAGCATGTATATGAAGAATTCACCCACCGGTACGAATGAGAAGAAATGAGGCATATGCCCCGAAAATGACAGTGTATACCAACTGGAAACCTGAAAACAAGTCATATACGCTATAGGTTATAATGTATTACATCAGTAAGAGCCATCTTAGTTAAACTTGAAGAACGACTCAAACTCAGCATAGAAAATTTACTTAAGGGTTTTTGGCCTTAAAAACCATAAACTTTTCCCGAATTCCGGTTTTTCCCACCAACTTTAAAATTTGTTTTTAAAACCACGAACTCTTGATTCGTTTGCTATTTACCAACCCGACCCGAATACCAAATCTCCGGTGCAAAATTGTCCAACGTGGACAATTGGAAACATGACTTGGAAACTGATTTTTTGACAGTGAAATCACACTATTTTTTGAATTAAAACTTAAAATTAAATAAGTAATCTTCAAAGAAAATTTCTGGAGATGCAATCTGCAATTCTGGAGCTCTTCAATCTGCAAAAAATTTAAGAAATAATCTTCAATGAATTTCTCAAGATGCAATCTGCAAATCTCGAGATACTCCTTCATCGAGATCTCTTCAATCTGCAATTCATGCGGCCAAATCTCTTTCTCAGCTCTGCTTCAATTCTCTCTCACAGCCGCGCGCAGCTTTGCTGCCTCCGTCGAATTGAATGTAGCTTGAGCGATCAGATGCAGCCACCTCCGTTCCCATCTTCACCGGGAATCTTACGTCCAGCCTCAATTCTCGTCTAGCTCCGGTTCAATTCACGTTGTCTCCTGTTCAATTTCATTTCGCGAAGATCCGCTGCCGACATTACTGTTGCTTCCCTTCTGTCGCCTCCACCGAGGTCTACCCTGTCGCCGGCGTGCGAGCCGATCTCCCATCTCCATCGCTCTTCTCCTTTTTGAAACCATCTCCGTCTGTCTCCGCCGCCTTGCATCTGGTTGTTGGTTTCGTACACGGCGCTGCTGACGAGCGGCTGAGGCGGTCGAGGTCAGAGTAGTTGAGGGGGGAGGAAGGGGGGTGGCGACGCTGAAATTTGGGGAGGCAAGGGTGTGAAGAGGGAATATGGCAAAGATGAAGGGTTGGAAATGAGAATTCATTAAAGATGAAGGGTGGAAAAAGTGAATATGGCAAAATTGAATAAGACATGTGGCATTGCCAAATAGGATCACACATGTGATTTTATTGCCAAATAGGATTAAAAATGACATATAGACCAATCGGGTTTCACCGGTGACCCGCCGTAGGAAGAAGCAAACGAATCAAAAGTTCGTGGTTTTAGAAACAAATTTTAAAGTTGGTGGGAAAAACCAGAATTCGGGCAAAGTTTATGGTTTTTTAAGCCAAAAACCCTTTACTTAATGATAAGAAAAACAAATTTAATGAAGCTGATGTAGCATCTAGCTAACTACTTAAATGAATTAGAACATGGCTATAAATTCCCCATGATCACACACTATACCATCAGGTGAAAGAGGAAGCAAACAATACCTACAACTTGACAGGCTTTGAGCAAGCTGTAGTTCCTTTGGAAATAAAACTCCAATAAGTGGTTCAGATGAGCTGCAATAAAATAAATAAGACATTAATCTTCAGCTAGAGATAGCAATATTCAAATCTAGCCATGTCTAGCAAATGTTTTTAGTGGAGGGGCCTGAAACTAAGAAAGGGAAAGAGGCAAAAAAAAGAACACAAATTTAAGCTAAAATAAACAGCATGCCCACTCACGGTGAAGTCATTCATTTGTTTATAATGATAACACAGAAAGTATTAGGCTTCAGTTGCAACAACTGAAAAAATAAGTGGTATTTTATATCCTACTTACCTAAACTGAAAAATACTGGACAGAAAAATATAACAGTGTAAGTACTGAATCCTCCACACAGAAGCAAAGGGATCATACAAGCTCTGAATACCAACTCTTCTGTAAGTGGAGCCTGTTCAAAAAACGAGAGACTGATCAAAGAAAATTTGAAAGTAGTAAAATTCTTACAAACAAGAATCATAAAAGACAGGCCGTAATTATCTGTAATATGTGACAACTAAAACATGGGAGCCCAGATGTATAGGCATGAGACTTTGGTTCAATACGTTTATACGTTTGCTAAACCACCCACCACTAAACAGGGCAGTGGAATGCTTGATGAAAATTGACAATATCGAATGAGTACAGAGTATCGAACACATTTATGCCTACTTAATAATTACCAATCCTAAAAATATGAAAACTTCCGGACTAGAGTTGGCGTACAATCCCTTTGTTTTTTGTAATGTCATATCTCCCTTAAAACCTCATTTAAGGATCAAAAGTTAAGATGTAACATGCACTGATTGCCTCACAGGACTAGTATAGAATATCTCAAGAGTCAAGAGAAATTAATCATTTAATCCGCCATAACAAAATAAAAAGGGTTGCATCGAATGCAGTTAGGACATAGAAGGTAACCAAGAACACTAACCACAAAATAGTTACGCCATGATGACATGCAGGTAGCTGTTGAAACTACCCAATCAATTATCCTCAAGAAAATGCTCTTAATACATGCAACTGAAAGATCTCCACCACTCTCAAAATATTCTCTGCTGGTTTGAAGCATAGATAAAAACTTCAAGGCAAAGGAACCAGAGTACATGAAGGCAGTCAGCAAAAGCGGGCAGACCAGAGCTTGCCACTGTTAATACAGAAAATTGCATTGAGCAATCAGTCACCCTTTTCAATCTGCAAAATCAAATGTAACAAGACAATAATGCTATATTCAAATGCAATGGTCTGTGCGATTTCAGAATAACATTTTCTCATACTCACAATGTGATCTGTTCTGATGCCATAAACACCAAGAAGACTTGAGGCATCCCATCTTGTTATCTGGGAGCAGAAAATAATACGTGAGTCGTGAGATAAATAAATAAGAAACAATAATTTGAGAAAATTCTGTAGTGGTTAGGAATGGATAATCCATGAATAACTAAGTCCCTTCTTCGTATGGTGGAATGAAATGAGGGTGGAATGGAATGAAGGTAGGAATGGATCGAAGGTAGTAACGAAATGAAGGTAGGAATAAAATGATAATTTCTTTGCATTTCCTTTGCATTTTCATTCCATTCCCTCCTTCAATCCATCATACCAAGCAGATGATTAGAATGGAAGTAGGAATCACATTCCATTCCATCATACCAAGAAGGGCCTAAGAAGTTGATGGTTCATAAACCACATCATGAATCTATGATCAACTATGAAAAGGAATTATTAGTGACTTTCAGTTGTATTCCATGTCAAGCTTTACAAATAAACTATAGCATACACAAAAATTATCACTGAGAATTAGTAGAGCAAAAGTGATGAACATGTTAACTATCCATATATCAAACCAAGAAAAGAACATGAAACACATATATGAGTATCAAATCAAGAATGCGACAGAAACAGTTATGAGTAATCAGTACCATGTATAAATCAAAGAACATCACTAATCAACATGAAAACTTACTGAATTGAAAGTCATTACTGATCACAATGTGGATCCACCTAAAATACAATATTCAAAAGAGAGTTGCCATTGAGAGATGGATTCATAAAGTGGGCAAAACAGGGATTGGAAGAGATAAAGGCACCGTACTCATTGACTCATAACTAATTAGCTTCCTGTTGTAAAAGACATGAGCACCGTACTTATTGACATTTCTACACATTTCCTTCCATTTAAATGTCAAAACTGATTGAAGAATAGATTATCCACTACTGCAAGTTCAAAGTCAAAATTGATATGATATAAAAGCGCAGCATTTAAACGAAATATATCCAGGAAAATAAAAGCTCCTTATAATCAATTTTTCAGCAAATTAGTTGCTACTGCTAGCATTCAAATAGAGAATCTAAGAGAAAAACTGAACAAACTACAATAAAACAATTGGGGAGATTGAAAACTAGTCGATCCAAGCAAACATTACTCTAGAAATAAAATGTAGAGTAAGAAAGAAGTATTACGGGGAGAATGAGGATGGAAACGATGATTGAGACGATTGAAGAGACGGCAGCGCATATGAAACGTCGTTTGAGGAAGGAATTAGAGGAATTAGGCGGGGGCAATCGAAGAATCAGAGTTGGGGAATAGAGAATTGCAACGTAGAAGACAGCCATACCGAAGCACGCGGCCACAGCCGCCGTCTTGGTAGCGCCGGCGTCGGCATCGGCATCTTGGCGTTCCATTTTATTATACTAGTCGATCGATAAAATACGTAGAGAGCAGGTGCGTGTATAGGTGCGGAAGTTTAACGAATTGACTTTGAGTTCACTATAACTTATTGGGCCAACTTTTTTACTGAGATTTCTTTTATTTGGGCTAAATTCATAAGTGTCCGAAAAAAATGTATCCTGACATACAATTTCATTATTTTATTTATATGAAACTAAGTTTTAACCTTTTTGCTCTCAATCAAGTCAATTAACCACATATCAGAATGAGAAAATATCGGATATGGTTATTTTAATGAACACACAAAATCGTGTAAGACCATCTCATGATCAAATATTTAAATTCGTAAACAACCTCATTAATTTATGAATCCAAATCATATCCAATTAAAGAAATAAGATAGAAATTTAAGGATTCTTATGTTAAAATCAATTGGTGATACGAGGAGTGATTCATTTAATTTATATAGCGGTTTTAGCTTTTTTATCAATTTATCGATTGGGATATTTGATATGCTCAGACTTTGCACTTGTTTTAAGGCCATTATTTGATCTGTTTTGAATGTCAAAGTTGCATTACATGTTTATTTATTGCATATTTTATATATTTTGGTAGTTTTACGTGTTTTATGAGAAATGTGCAAAATAGAACCTTTGAAGATAGAAAAAGACCGAAATAAGAAGTCTGGAGAAAAGAAGAAATCCAACGGTCCGCAGGACCCCAGCCAACGGCTGCCGAAGCCCATCAACCAGCGAAGAAGCAGTTGTTTGACTCGGAAATCACACCTGAAAGAAGACACAACCGGAGACCGCTAGACCATAGCCAGCGACCCGCTAGAAAGTGTTCCAAGAAGTCAGAGAGTTGGCAGGAACCCGCTGTGCCTTGTCTAGCGACCCACTGAGATTGGGCGGTGCAGAATTTAGCCTAATTTTTCTCCAAGACTTACCTTGTTGGGATAGAAGATATACGATATCAAGGAGCACGACTTAAGGCCTATAAATACTCTTGAAAGCATCGTCAAGACAACCTTTTACTGCATCCTATACTTAGAGAGATAATTTGAGAGTTATTGGACATCATTAAATATCATTCCACCACACTTCGAGTTTGAAGCTTGGATTCAAGAGAAGATTGGAGCATAGTTGTTTTTATGTTTTCTATGATTTCTCTACAAACTATGCGCTTAGTTAGTAACTCTTTTGGTTTATACAATTCCCGTTTTTGATATCCGTTTGTTCATGTTTACTTTATTCTAAGTTGTTCGATAACGCTCCATGTTTGAGTAACTCATTTTATGATGAATTCTTAGCATGTAAAGTAATCGACAGAGGATTTGCATGTTAGAGGGACTTAGTTAACACTACAATTAATTCCCCCTAAAAAGGTATTGTTAATTGAGAATGAGAGCGTCTAATCGTTCTGTTCGGAGTTAATAATCTAAGTCAGACAAACTAAGTGTTTAATCTACTTTGTGCCGCATGGGCAATACTTATGTGACTTGCTCAAGTTAAGCATGAACTATGCTAGGATATTATAACTGTGTTTGTTTAAACTATAATTGTGAAAGCGCATCCCTGAAATTTCCTTGTCATCATATGTTTTTCAAATCTTTCAGACTGCAGTCTTTTACAATTTTCATTAATTACTTTAATTTACTGCTTTGTTTTGTGTTCAAACCAACCCAATCGTGTATCCAAACAGTGATAGAAGCTTAGTATTTGGTAGACAATCTGTGATCGTATTCCCTGAGTTCGATAACTTTGTGCTTACCCTTTAGCTATACTATAATTGTCTTGTCATACTTTTAAAATAAAAAAAAAAAATTAAACTCCTATATGAAGGAGGAGGAAAATACAAATAAACTCCTAAGAAAGGAGGAAATTACAACTGATGTCAAGAGGGCTCGAACTCAGCACCTCATACATTGTTAATTGTCTTGTCATACTTGCAAGTAGTTGTAGTGCTAATAAAGCAGTGCATCAATATTGTTTTAAATTATTTTTGTTTTTATTTGTCAACATCCTCCCTCAAACCCTCAAGGTTGGGTTGAACTTTTTTTTCTAATTTGTTGGACCATTAGCCCAAATTCAAAGCACAGTATACAAGTATACAGCTGGGGCAATCATTATTTTTGTTTCAGTCTAGTATACTGTTGGATTAGTTAATTTTGGCTCACAGTCAATGACCCGTTCTAATACCATGATAGAAATACATGAATTTCATCCGAAAATTAATTGGTGATAGGAGGAGTGACCCATTAAACTTATATAATAGTTTTAGTTTTCTTCTTACACTTTGAGAGGTTGTTTTTAGTTACTTTTTGTTTTTACTTGCCAATAGTTAGAGCATCCCCATTCATGCTCTTGCCAAAGAGCATGGATGTGGGCCAGGACCCACATTTATTCATTTTTAATTCCTTAGCTCTTCCGCAAGAGCACAACACCCACATCCATGCTCTTCCGCAAGAGCATGCTCTTACACTATTCAAGGGTCCCACCATTCTATTATTCAATTTAAATACTTCAATTACTAAAAACATTTCCACAATATTAAAATGTATTAAAAATACCCGAAATACTATTACAAATTACTAAAAAATTAAAAATTACATAATTAAAATTCTAAAAATTAAAAAGTAATAGTCACATAATTAAATTCATAAAATTTTAAAAAAAAACACTACTCATGGTCGAATTTCGTCCAAATGTGTTTGATTAGGTCTTCATGTAGTTTGATGTGCGCTTTGGTATCGCGTATTGTCAATCTTCTTTCGCTCCTCTCGCGCACCGTAGTATGCACACCTTAGCCCACAATAGGAGTCATATTGTAGTGTATCATCGTAGTTTAATTATTTTTCGTTCGGGTCCATTTTTAAATTTAGAGACTGTTTGAGCGTGAGAAGAAGATGTAGGTGACTGGTATGAAAAAATTTGAGAGAAGTATGAGTGAGAGATAATTTGATGTAAATGTGGATGATGAATGTGTGCATTTATAGACGATTTTAGGATAAATTATTTTTAAAAAATAAAAAAAAATAGTAGAAAAATGGCTATATTTTTGGGAATTCGATTTTTTTTTCTTTTTTGGATTATTTTTTTATTTTTAAAAAAAATTGAAATTTCCAAAGGCATTGCCATTGGCCAATGGGGATGCGCCACGTCAATGTGCTCTTTGGCACAGTGATGCTCGTTGGCAAGAGCACAACGGCGAGCACAGTACTCGCCGCGCCGACGGCAAGAGCATTGATGAGGATGCTCCATACTCCATAATTTTAAATTTACTGATATTTTGTTTTAATTCAATATACCTCATAACCTAATTCATAAATTCATCAATCTCATAGCATTCAATCTTTTTCCCTCTCTATACATATTTTTCAACCTTGGCAGCGGATGAGTATTCATCACAAGATTGAAGACGAAGCCTCTAATAGAACCAATCTACTTTTGGAAGTCCATATTTCAGTTTGCTTGTCCTTGAATATTTTTATAGATTTTGTAATAAACATGAGTAGCTAAATTTCTTTGTAGAATTCTTGGTGAAGATGCTATGAGTAAAAGTTATTTATCCAATTGATTTCCTACTTGCTTTTGTAGTTGTTTGAATTATTTTTTGTCTTTTTTATTCAATCGTCGGATTACTTTTTTTTAATGTTCTAGCGTTTATTAGATTTATCAGGAGATGAAATAATTTATCTCAAATTTGGATACTTCACTGTTTAATTAATAGTACTCGGGAGAGTTAAGATTTATGTTAGGTCTTGAGCCTTCAATAATCTATTGAGAGTTTGATGTTAGGAGTTTAAATAAGACTTAAGTTTCAATATCTAACCTACAGACTTATCGCATCAGGAGTGGTTTAATCTAGATAAGTGACTGACTTAGCAACTCTAGAGACACTTAAAGCAAGGAGATCAATTCATTCCATATCACTTTCTACTACATCATATTTCTTATTTGCTTTATTGACAATTTTTACATGTTTTAAAATAGAAATTCAATAAAGTACTACATTCGTCCACATAAAATAGATTAATTTTACCATTTTGGATTGTCTATCAAAATGAGATCAATTCTAATATATGGAAAGTTTTAAACAAATACTACTAACTATACACATTATTCTAAACATGGAACCCACAATCAACTAACACTACTTTCATCACATTTTACCTCTCTCTCTCTTACTTTATCAATTGCGAACTAAAAGAAATATTTGATAGGGTTTAAGGAGAAAGAAATTTTCTAAAAATGAAAGTTTTTATTTTAGCGGACGGATTAAGAAGAAAAGAATTTCTATTTTTAAAGAACGAAAAAAATTAATAAATTTGGATATAAAATACTAGTATTTAACTTTGACTAGAAACAACACATTTAACTTTGATCAGAAACAACATTTTCAAACTAACACATTTAACTTGGATGAAAAACAACATATTCAAACAACACATTTGACTCTGATCAAAACCAACATTTAATAATCAATATAGTGTTGCAGTAATATACTCAAGATTATTTAAGTAATTTAATACCACACATTTCTCATCTTTTTTAGAAAACAAGTGCTTATATTTTTATAGTAATGTGAGCAGTATATTCAATTTCTTTCTGTAAACATCAGTCATACTATAACCAATTGCTTATATGAAAATGCAGGGCTATTTACAATTCCTTTATTAATGCATGTTACGAAAATCATTTTTATTTTACTCTATACGTTCGTTTTTATACATTCCGCCCTTTTTTTTGGAGGTCTCTATATAATTGAGTCATTTAATTTTCTGATAAAATTTACTTTCTTCGTTCCATAAATATAAAGACGTATTCTTTTTCTTCTGTCTCGTAAAAATATTTTATTTTCATTTATGGAAAATTCTCACAAACTCATTATTTATAAATATCAATTTATTTAAAACTTATACCATTAGAGCTCACCATTAAACAATAATAATAATGTTGGTCACACTATTCACTAACAATATTTTAATTAGAGCGGATCACCTCAACCACCTCCTATACTATTTGCTATTCCACGAATAGAATAGTAACATATGTATATTCTTCAAAATAAAAAAAATCTCCTACATGATTTGCTACTCCAAAAATATAATAGTGTTATTTGTATATTCTTTAAAGACTTGTCATTCTTTAAAAAAAAAAAAATAGATATCAAATGGCAGCACTAAATCTACCTCTCATTTAAGTTATTTTCAATATATAATCTTCTTCTGTGCCTTAGCTTTCAATTAGGGATGTCTATCGGGTCGGCCCGTCGGGTTTCAGACTAATTCTACTTGGGTTGCGGATTAATCGGGTGCGGGCTAATCGGATTGTGATTTCTAATTCGGGTTATAAAAGTTCAGCCCAAACCCTAAAATCTCGGGTTTCAGGCTAGCTCAAGGGGTTAATCGGGTTGCTACCGAATTAACATGCGATCAATCAAATAAATAATAATGAAAATTAATTATATTCATAAAAAAATAAATTTTTAATTATGATAAATTTGAGATATATGCTTAAACTCAATCATAAAGATGTAAAAGAAATATTTTGTGAAAATTTTAATGTATGTTTTAGAAATTTAAATATTATTTTAGTGAATTTGAAGTTTTTAATTTATTTATCAATTATTATATTAATAAATTTTTATATATCATTTGTTTATTTAATATAAAATTGAAAGTTAATTTTTTAGTTATCTATAGTATAAAATTAATCAATGAAGTGTCGAATTAGGAGTAAAAACATAGAATAATAGAATTTTTTTTCGGGTTTTCGGGCCAGCCCATCGGATTTTCGGGTCTGGCCCTAACGGATTGTGGGTTAATCGGGTGCGGACTAATCGGGTTTTAATTTTATTGGGCTAGAAATTTCCGGCCCTAACCCTATAAATTTTCCGAGTTATTCGGGCCAGCCCACGGATTGCAGGCTACACTGACATCCCTACTTTCAATATATAATCGTTTTTTTGCATTTAAATAAATCTACATATTTATATACATGAAACTATAAAGATCATTTAATTAAAACAAATTCAAAACTTCATGATAGAAAATTGGATAATAATAATTCGAAAATTGAAGTAACTTCAATTCTATTCTAGTAATAAAATTACCTATGCGCTTAACGTGGAATTAGAGAAGCAACTACAACTGTTTTGATGTTTTTATGCGCAGTAAAGTTTTTAAAATTGTAGGTGTTTGATTTTTGGACGTAAATGATAAATAAATGATTATAGGGTTTAAAATTTAAGGTTTGGTTTTAATTTCTTTTTTATTTCTATTTTCTATATGACAAAATTGTATTGGTAATGAAAATTTTAATCTTTAATTTTCCTATTTTAATGAATATATACATGGCACTATTATATTGGTGGAGCAATAAATGATGTAGGAGATTTTTTATTTTAAAGAATATAGTAATTTTTTTTTGTTCATGCCGCAGAGAATCGTCCCATTTACCAAAAGACGAAAGTAGTATAAATGTACACAGTTGAAATTTATCATAATAACCAAAACAATGGGACAATATAGACTAAATTACAACTGAACCTCATGATGACGCCTCATCAATATTTCAATACCCGAAATTTATTTGCAAAAACATTTTATTCTAGAAAACGTTGAAATAATGGATACAATAATTACTTAAACGATATTATGAATAATTGTAATTTTATAAATATAAATATATTCTCATTGAAGGTGGCCGTCAAATGCCGTTGTCATGACTCAGGACACATTAAAAAAATCGCAATCAGATCTCCCAATCGATTGTTATAAATCACACTTCATCCTCTTCCAATCTCTCAACTTGCCTTCTCATTTCAAGTTTTCAATTCAAATCTGAGAATCCAAGGTAATCAATGGCGGCTGGACCCCCCAGAAAAATATCAGCCGCCTCTGCCAGGGCTCACACTCGAAAACCCAAGCCCAACGCTTCTTCTCAATCTTCAGGTATTGATCTCCTATTCACGTTTCGTCATTGTGCACGCTCAGATTCCTAATTTTTCTTAATGACTTTCTGATTACTTATTGAAGTTATAAACCATCGAATTATTGGAATTTCCAGAATTTACATAAGAATGAAACCGTGCTTCCTGCATGGCGTGGATTTGATTTTGAAATTTGGCTGTTTTTGTATGTTTTGGGGCTAATGTATTCCAATGTTAGGTATAAAAGCTTGTGTGATTCGGTACTGGTGCACTAGGTTGTATTTTAGACCCTTCAAAGTGTAATTCAGGAGTCATTTTCTCTGTCTATTGAGAAGTTATAGTGTATAATTGATTTGATGGGATGCCACGTTGGAAGTGCTTAGAAAATGGAACGAATCCACCTTTATAGTCTGATTGATAACTCTCGAAACTCGATTTTGGATGCCATTAATTTGTTTGATCAAACTTCTTATGTTAAATGATTCAGGGGTCTTCTTCAAAGTACTGTTAGTTGGATTGGTTGGTTTTCTAGCTTTGGCTTATCAAGCAGCAAAGCCTCCTCCGCCAAAGACATGTGGCTCCAAAGATGGGCCTCCAGTTACAGCGCCGAGAATACAGCTCAAGGATGGGAGATACTTGGCTTACAAAGAATCTGGTGTGCCAAAGGATGTAGCAAAACACAAAATAGTGTTTATCCATGGATTTGATAATTGCAGGCATGATATTTCTGCATTAACAGCTAACCTCTCACCGGTAAGGACACTTCTTTTTATGTTGCTTGAAGGATTTCTGTTGATCAATATTTATGAACTGCATTTTGCATCGTATAGAGCTTTATGGACTGTTTTATTTATGAACTCAATTGCAGGATATTGTTGAAAGTAGAGGCATATACATTGTTTCGTTTGATAGGCCTGGTTATGGAGAGAGTAGTCCTCACCCTGCCCGGACTGTTAAGAGCCTAGCTTTTGACATTGAGGAGCTTGCTGATCAGTTGAGTCTAGGACCCAAATTTTATGTTATTGGATTTTCCATGGGTGGGCAGGTTGTTTGGAGCTGCCTTAAGTATATACCTCACAGGTGAATTTTGTTTGTGTTACTTTGTACATATCGAGGGCCTGGAATTACATCTATACCTTCTTAATTGTACCAACATACTTATTTTTTAACTGAGCAGATTAGCTGGAGCTGCTCTATTAACACCAGTTGTGAATTATTGGTGGCCTGGTTTCCCTTCAAACTTGTCTCAACAAGCATATAACAAGCAGCTCACACAAGACCAGTGGACTCTTCGTGTAGCTCACTACTTGCCATGGCTAACTTACTGGTGGAACACTCAGAATTTTTTCCCTGGATCAAGTGTTATTGCTCACCACCCAGACGTCTTCTCTAATCCTGACAAGGAACTACTTCCAAAGATTATTTCTTTGTCCATGGAGCATCAGGTAACTGGTTTTACTTTCTTTTAACAGCAAGACTTACGTAAGAATTGTTTGGTTAGAACAAGTAAGGGTGAAAGTAAAAGTATGGTTGTTTGATCTAGGTTTTATTTTCCCCTCCTTTACACTATAGCCAATCAATATTTTTCACTATGGCTGACTAAATTAATGAAATCATATTAGCAGAAAAAATATCAAAAAATCATATGCTCTCAATATGAACTCCAGACAGAGATATCAACCCTTTTCAGCTGCTAATAATAGTAGTATATCTTATGAAGAATACATTTGTGCTCATATAGCTAAGCTGATTCAAGATGATTTTTAATAACTGATGTTTTTATCAAGTTTTCCCTACCCAACATTTTCCTCCTGTCTGAGCACTGATCACTATCTTAGGATTAAACTAAATAGTCATTAGAAAATTGAAGTACTTAGTAAGTGGTTCAGTGGACCTTGCCACATGTAGGAAATACTGCTCCGTGTGAATAGAATTGGTACCTCTTCTCAGATTATGTTTATTGTCGTCCCAGATGTCATTTTGTTTGCAGTTACACTGGCAAATGGCAGCTATATCTCAATAAAAGATGAGAATCTTGAAAATTTTCAGGAGCAGCTCATCTTTGAATTGTTTATTATGTACTGTCGATCTAGGATGTGCTGATTTAATATGGAAATAAAATGCATTAATGCAGCATTGTCTTCAAATGCATGCCAAGTAAAATAGATGTTCCTCAGATTACATATCCCTTTTAAAGGGCATATTAGTACCTTTTCAAAGGGCGTATAGATACACAGGCTTGATTACATACACAATCTTCTTTTGTTATCCCACACTTTTGGTATGGTAACTGGTAAGATATTTATTTTTTTCTTCACCCCCAATACGCTTGTTGATGCCTAGTTATTAGTGTTTGACATCATTAAACTTGTTTCACTCTCTTAACATCTTTCATTTTTAAAGAAAAGAAAAACATCTTATTTATGTTTCCCTGACATGGTCCAGGAAACACCAAGACAACAAGGCGAGTTTGAGTCTATTCATCGTGATACAATGATTGGTTTTGGGAGCTGGGACTTCGATCCAATGGAGCTGAAAAATCCGTTCTTGGAAAGTGGAGGTTCAGTTCACTTATGGCAGGGTGATGACGATAATCTTGTTCCTGTAACCCTGCAGCGTTACATTGCCAGTCGGCTTCCATGGATTCAATACCACGAGTTATCAGGTACTGGACATATGTTTCCATACGCTGATGGAATGGCAGACATCATCGTACAAGCACTTACAGGTTAAAAACAAGGGCTTCTGATAATTATTGGCATTTAGAGCTTCCACTGCTCTTTGTATGTTGTATTTTGTATTTTTTTTCTTAATAAAACAATAGTTTGTGTTTAAAGAAAGGACGATGATTTTTGTCTGAATTTATTGAGTTCAAGGATTACTTTTTGAAGGGACTTCCTTAGCAGTTAGCACTATCTTTTAATCAAACAAAAGAAAAGATACATTACCCAAGAAAATGTCATTTTGATTGAACGAAAGGTGTGGTGTATTGTGTTATTGTGTAGTAGATGTGAATAATTTATTTTGCACTTCTTGCATAGATCATTTCATCAATTTTTTGTGTTTGCGTGTAGTCAGTTAAGAATTTCAAGCAGGGGGGCTAAGAACTACAGTTTGTTTCTGATGGTGTTGTGGGAGTCGTGGTTGAGTCGCGAGCGAGGTAGAATGAGGAGCTGTGCCTGTTGACGGTCCGAGAAGGTGTGAGAGAGAAACCGTTGTGGTTGTGCCGTTTTATGGTGGTTGCATTAGAAAATTGCATTTTACAAATTATAGGACTAATCTTTGAGTAGCAAGGAATGATATAAGTATCAGTAAACATGAATTGGCAAACAGTAGAGAGGTTAATGCTTGAGGCCAAAGATTTCTGAGTCTTTTATCGTGACTTTTAAATTTAAAATTCATTTACCTGTCCAAAAAAAAGTACTGTTAAGTAAAATATTGTTATCTCTGCTCTCTTTTCTTTCTAAAGGTCATTATAGGAAGTAGGTCGTGCGACCAACATGCTTTTCTTTCTAATTTGGTCGTAGTCTGCATTTCTCATGATCTCTTTGTATCATAGATGAATTGTTTTCATAATAATGTTTATCATATACAACATTCTCCTTCCATCCCACAATAGAAGTCCTATTTAATTATGACACGGGTTTTAAAAGGTGTAAAGAAAAGTGAGTTAAATAAGTTAATAATATATGAGTCTCACATATGTATATCAGCTTCATAATAAAATTTAAGTGGAATAAGTTAATGGAATGTTGGACTTATTTACTCCTTTTGTCCTACTAAGTAGAGACATTTCGTTTTGAGCGCTTGTGTTTAAAAAATGAATAAAATAAGAGAGATTGTGATGTAGGGAACACTCTTATCTACATTACATTAACTATTTATATCATTTTTTCAAAACGAGTGCTAAAAAAGAAACGTCTCTAGGATGAAGGGAGTACTATTTATGATAAAAATGAAGTATGACTCTTATTTTGGATGGACCGAAAAGGTAAAACATGGGTTCTTGTGATGGAACGGATGGGGAAATTGGCTAGCCGGTAAAAACAATTCAAACGGGTCATTATAATAATCTTCCCTCTTTTAATGCCTACTCCGTATCAAGTTTCCCCAATTCAATTCAAATAAAAAAAATAACCGACTAAAATGAAGCAATGAAAATTTACTCCCATGACCGTCCATAAAAATATATGCAATGGGTATGACTCGAGAATTAAGACAAAATTGGTAAAGTAAGAGAGAGGAGGAGAATTGTAGTTAAAGTAATGTTAGTAGATAGTGAGACCTACATTATTAAATTGATATAAATTTTTAAAAGTGGAATGCATATATTTTGTGGGACGGTCTAATGGAAAGTGGACGTATGAGAAGGGAGTAACATTTGCATATTTCACGTAAAAAAAAAAATGACTCACTTCTTTCTTAAAAGAGTGAACTACATAAATGGTACCTGATCTTGCACTTTCGCACATAAATGATACCTAATCTTTATTTTATATCGTTTTTGGTACCTATAAATCATATTTTTGGTACCTAATGCAATTTTCACCCCAAAATACCCTCAAAACAAATTCATATTTCAATTTGTGTCATAAAGAGTATTCTGGGCATTGACAAAACTAGTACCAAAAATGATATTATAATATCTTTTCTCATTCTCCTCACTCTTTATATTATTATTATTAATCAATATTAATATTATTGATTCAATGTTATAAATTAATAATTAATTTATTTTTTAATATCATTTGAATATACTTAATCATAACTATAGTTATAATTATATTTAATTATTATAATAATATTATTGTTATAATAGTAAAAATCAGTAGTAATAAATAAATAATAATAATTATTATTTTATATTAAATTAATAACTAATCAATATAGTCTTAATCAAAATTTAAAATTGTGAATTGTATTCATAATGATAAAGAATTGAATATTTTTAGTTAGGTGTTTTAACCCTAAAATGAGTATAAATAATTTAACTAAAAATATTCAATTCATTTAATTTAATTTAATTAGATGTTTTGTTATTGATTTATATTATGAATGCAATTAGATGTATGTATAAAACACTAAGAGAAAAGTGAGAAACATTAACTAAGGAGAAAAAAAGAAAGAAGAAAGGAAGATAAAATACTAAAAAGAAAGAAGAAAATGAAGAAAAAAGAACAAAATAAAGAAGAAAAAAAGAAATAAGAAAGGAAGAATAAAAAAAATTACATATTTGGTTCTATTTAATTGAAATTTTTAAAAATATCCTCCATAATAAAATAATCACATGTTTAGTACCTAGGATTATTTTTTATCATGAAATATCAAAAACGATATAAAATAAAGATCAAGTACAGACAAAAGTGAAAAGATGTATCATTTTTGTAGTTCACTCTTTTTAAAATTGCAGTGAAAGAAATTTCGTCAATTTGCCATTTAATTTAATACTTTATGACAAAATGAAAATAGTGTGTTGGCGTCGTCCTCAGCCCTACCTTACCTTCCTTCCAACATCGAATTGACAAGATTGTTCGGTTGTCCACGCGCTATCTTAACGACTTGAACTTGTTCACTAAGCTCGCTTCCTGCATCCTGCTACACTGCTACTACCACTAAACAAAACGGAAAAGCCTAGCAAAAAACCCCTCTCCTCACCATCACCAATTCCATAAACCATCCACCTCTTTTGCTGCATTGTGCTTCAGGTGAGCAGATAAACTCTCGCTTTAATTCTCCTAATTTTAATTTCAGTTATTCGTGATGGCTTTTGTGGTTATTTGAGTTTTGTTGCCTATGCTAAGCATTATTACTGCTCTGACCTTGTTTTTCCGAATTACTCTCGTCTGGTGATTTACAATTTTGGTGGAGTTTTACGAATTTACATTTTTAATTAGGGGATTTGTGTTTATCGTTATATTTGATGCTGTAAATCGTTTTTGATTAGTACATTTTGGTTGTAACTTGATTATCTCGAATTGTTTTCAATTTTCGGAATCCTCAATTGCAGGCAATAAGATAGATAGACTGAGGCTTAGAGTTGGTTCTTCCTGTTCCAGAATTGCTCGTAATGGCTACTTGTACATCCCCGTATTTTACGCCTCCAGACACTAGGCCAGCAGGGGTATTGACTGTTTTTCGGGGCAGAGTTTGTCGCTTGAAAGTGGCTGAAGATAGGAATGGATATTCGAGAAATAGTCAGAAATGTGGCTCAAATATATCCCTATTCAAATGTTCTGCAAATTCGCACAACATTAACCAATTTCAAAACAAGGACCCGTTTCTGAATTTACACCCTGAGATATCGATGCTTAGAGGTGAGACGAACTCTACAGTGACCAAGCAGAAACAGGATAACACTGAGAGTTTGAGAGATTCTTCAAGTTTGAACAATTATAATGAGGCCAAGATAAAGGTCATTGGCGTTGGAGGTGGTGGCTCTAATGCAGTTAATCGTATGATAGAAAGTGCAATGAAGGGGGTTGAGTTTTGGATTGTGAACACTGATATCCAAGCTATGAGGATGTCGCCCGTGTCACCTGATCATCGCTTGCAGATTGGTGAAGAGTTGACTAGAGGGCTTGGTGCAGGTGGGAACCCAGATATTGGAACAAATGCGGCTAAAGAAAGCAAAGAGTCCATTGAGGAAGCAGTGTTTGGAGCAGATATGGTCTTTGTTACTGTAGGTTCACTTTTCAGTTCACATTCTGTATGCATTGTAAAATGCTCTTCTGCTTGTCTCTTACTTTGTAAATCGTACAGGCTGGAATGGGTGGTGGAACAGGCACAGGTGGAGCTCCTGTAATAGCTGGAACTGCAAAGGCTATGGGTATTTTGACTGTTGGTATAGTTACCACCCCATTTTCTTTTGAGGGACGAAGAAGAGCTGTTCAAGCACAGGAAGGAATTGCAGCTTTAAGAGAAAATGTTGACACTCTAATCGTCATTCCAAACGACAAGTTACTGACTGCAGTTTCCCCATCTACACCAGTAACAGAAGCATTTAATCTTGCTGATGATATTCTGCGGCAAGGTGTTCGTGGTATCTCTGACATAATCACGGTACGACTGCTTAAATGTATGTTTGATATTTATCGTTTTATAGGTGGATCGTCATTGTGCTTTATTATTCATGAACTGGTCTATTGTCCCTAACCTATTGATGATTAGTATCTTCGGATAAGTGGAAAATTTTTGAATTACACATTATATATCATTTTGTTCCTATAGAGTTACTTGTAGGAGAACTGCAAGGTTTCAAGTATCTTCGGATTAGTTTTATGAACTATGCTTGAGGGCTGGGCCAGAATGTGATCATTTACAACTTGAATGATTAGATGTCTGCCGACATCTGACTCTGTGAAGGCTGAGTTGTTTGCAACCTTGCACACAGGAGTCAATGCAATGATTCTTTATTTGCATGATAAATTGATAATGCACATATAGTTGTGAAGTTTTATTCTGTAGTGTTACTGTCTATAACTGGCAATTAATTGCACAATGCATACCTGGCAATAAAAAATTATCATTTGTTATTACCTGCAGATCCCAGGGCTAGTAAATGTAGATTTTGCTGATGTTCGAGCCATTATGGCTAATGCAGGTTCTTCATTGATGGGAATAGGAACAGCAACAGGTATTCGCTTAATTTCTTGTCTTGACCCTTCCCCAGCCCACCAATTTCTTTCTTTCTTGTTCTTTTTCCCTTTCAAGCATGTGAGAGTTGTCATTGCTATGCTCCCAAACAGTTAGTCTGTACAAACTTAAGTAGTGCCATTATATTGGGTGGTATGGCATGTGAGGTGTTTTTATGTGTTCCTGGATAAGCACAAACAAATAGGAGCACATATACTTGTGCAATAGTGTAAGGGGAGATCTGTTACATCTGGAGGCTGGAGTTCAATACATGGTCAGAGTTGGACCATTTTTTACCAACAGAGATTCCCTTGATAACCTTCCCGGTAGCAGGAATAGGCAATTAAAGTAATGAAACTATAAGCTGATGAATTGAATTAAACATAAGGTGCACATACTGCCCATTTATTTATCAACTGCTGCTAACTCATTTTAATTATTAGGGCTCATTTGGTTTTATGGGTTGGATATTGCAAGAAGTTAACTTGAGATAGCAATATAGTCCTTGAGATTATTATGTAGATAGGACGTGAAATGATAAAAATGCTCTTATTGCCAATATATAAAAATATTTTTGTATATAAAGATGAGCTATGTAATTCTTAATTAAGTTAGCATAATCAAAAATTTATTAATTGATAGTAAAATAATGTAATGTTAATTGGTGATCAACTGGGAATAAGTAAATTTTTTAATTATTTAGATCAATTTATGATTTGATTAAAGGAATATTAGGTCAATAATCAAATTTATAATTAATTGGCTCCAAATTTTTGATGAAGAACAGTCAAGAAGGTAGAATTATAGACCAACACAATTCAACAGAAGATGCCCACCAAAATGGCGGGATATTTATTTGGCTTTAACAGTGCTTTTCTTGGCCTTGAAGATAGTGTAAAACTATCAAACCAAAAATGTGAAAATAGTACTCCCTCCGTCCCTCTATAGTAGATGCGTTTTTTTCGGCACAGGATTTAAGAAATTGTGTTAAAAGTGAGTTAAGTGAAGGAAGAATAAAGTAGGAAAGGAAAAAGGTGGAGAGATGAAGAGAGAATAAATTAAGAGAGAGTAAAGTAAGAGAGAAGAATAGTTGGTGCTTTTTACCAAAATAGGAAATGACTCAGCTACAGTGGGACAACCAAAAAAGGAATATGACTCGGCTACAGAGGGACGGAGGGAGTAGGATAGTATTCCTTATCCAGCTTTTTCCTCTAAATTCGTACAAATCAAATGCAACCTTAGGTCAAAATTATTGGGAGTGACGTGAGATTGAATTTGCTTGTTATTCACATTAAAAATGCATAATTTGATTTGTTTGACTTCTTTGTGTTCATTACATGACTTCCATCTGTACATTTGAGTTCTAGCTTAATGCTGCAATTTTTTTATAATGCAGGAAAAACCAGAGCTAGAGATGCTGCTCTAAATGCTGTTCAATCTCCTTTACTGGATATTGGTATAGAGAGAGCTACTGGTATTGTGTGGAATATAACCGGTGGTACTGATCTAACATTGTTTGAGGTAGCTTGGCCTTCACCCTTATTTCATTATTGGAAACATCCACTTGTCTCTTGACGCTTGTTTTTGGCACATGTTAATTGTTGATACTCTTTTCCAATTGAACAAAACTACTCTCACCTAGCTATATTGATTGGTGATGGGAAAATTTCCAGTGGTTAAGGGTCAGTGGTTGTGATGCCTTGCAAATTAGGAAGGAACACTGGTTTTTCAGTGCAATGATTTAGCTATTGGGACAAGGGACTTTGCCTATGTCCCCTGCAGTAATTTATTTTTCAAACAGAAAAATTGATATTCTGCTTGTTCATCCATCTATGTATGTAATATACTAATATCTGTATTACTCCTTGAAAGTTAGACTTTCTATCTAGGTACAAATGTCAAGTTTGCCATAGGTAAGTTTCAGGTTGTCTATGCTCTCAAATTGATACACAGTTGACGTCGATCTGTTAATAACTTCTGTTAAAATGCTCTGTAGATTGCAACTATTCGAGACTCGTATTTTTGTAAATTAGTATTATCTCCATGGTTGACATGTGATATGCCAGGTCAATGCTGCCGCAGAGGTCATATATGATCTTGTTGATCCAAGTGCCAACTTAATATTTGGTGCTGTGGTAGATCCTTCCTTAACTGGTCAAGTAAGCTTTCTTTCTTCAAACTACATTTAGAAAAAACTTCAGGGGGAAATAACAATGAATACTTCTCAAAAGCTTGAAATTAATTTTTGGGCAGATAAACTGAACTAAATACTTCAGGTGTGATGATTTCCTTCCTAAATCTATTGGGCTTTGCTGAGGGTTGAATTTGTTTGGTGAGAGAAGAGTAGACTATTCACCAACAGAGAAAAATATGCTTTAGACTTCATAATATGATAAATCTGGCAGAAAATTTCATCCGTTTGCTCTGGTGAAAACACAGGTTAGCATAACACTGATCGCAACTGGTTTTAAGCGTCAAGAAGAAAGTGATGGAAGGCCCCTCCAGGTATCTATTAACCTCTAAATGTCACAAAACGTTCTCCGTTCCCTCAATCTTCTATGATTCTAACTGGCAAATTAAAACAGGCAAATCAGTTGGCACAGGGAGATCCTAACCTCGGTCTCAACAGGCGACCATCATCCTTTCTCGAAGGTGCCAGCTCTGTTGAAATCCCAGAATTCTTGAGGAAGAAAGGAAGGTCCCGTTTCCCTAGAGCGTAATGCCCTGTAATGCTACACTCAACCTCTCTGTCATGGAGCTTCTTATTTGTATCTGTATAGGATTTTGACTTGTCATCTATGTGAATCTTAGCTTTGGGAATGAGCAGAACAAATTGTTGACACTTCTCCTTAATAAAAAGGCAATAGATCTATGAGTTAATGGCGATTGTAATAGCTTCTCCCGCAGTAAATAGGTTGGCATTCTTCTGTATTGTGAGCGTGTAGTACTATTGGTGAAGAAATGTCATCCTTCGAAATTTCTATGAGATGTTTCATTCATATTGTTGTCGTCAGAAATATATGTGATTTATATTGCTGCCATTTGTATTGATGAGTATAGGGGGAGCACCGTGGTCATATTATAGTTAAAATGACAACTTAGGCAAACAAAACAACGAAGAACATCGATTACTTATTCAATTCAGGTGGTTTTTTGCGGTTCCAGTTTGGAACTATCTGAAACCGGCGGTTTTGGCATGGTTTCGGTTCAGGAATTTCGGAACTTGAATCGGCCACGGTTCCAAAAGTGACGGTTTCGGTTCCATTTAAATCTTATAGCCATTGAACTTTAAATCTTGGACATCTATAGAAGAAGATATGAAATAATAACCTAATTTAATTCTATTAATAATTAGTGGGTTGGTCCATATCTATACATATATAAAAGGCGAGTTTTGGCCTTTTTTTGAAATATTTATATGTTTTGTCCTTATTCTGAAATATTTATAAGTTATGGACCAATTTGAATATTTTAAGTAACTCATGAATATTTATTTAGATATTTTAATGAGCATTTGACTAATTCTTAAAGCACTACAATGACTCATTGGTGGTTACAAATATTTAAATAGAATAATGAGCATTTAACAAATTTTGTAACCTATATTGTCTTGATTTTAAAATTATGATGTTTTAATTCCATGATCTCTCATTTACTAATTTTGTACCTATAAAAGGCATAGAATTGTGGATGAAATACAATATACACACTAACAAAACATTCTTCATTCTCTCTCAAGCTCTCAACATTTTATTGCACATTTTAGGAACATTGTTTTGCTCGATTTTGGAGCCCCGTCAAATTTATAGGTGCCTAGCAGGTTTGAGATGTTATATACGTTAGGAGGAATTCGTTTTCATCTCTGGGGAAAATATGTCAATCCGAGAGCACTAACCGTGATGTAATTTGTCTTGCGGAAAGATGGTTTTTCTTGACTAATTTTCATTGTAATTCCCATTTCATTTATTGTTGTTTTTTTCCTTTGATTACAAAAGTTAGAGTACCGCGTGTATATGGTTCCAGAATTTTATCCCAATATTTCTTACAGTTCTTAGAGAGAGAAGAATTGTAACATCCTTAACTCAAACATACATAGTATTTATCTTCATCTTTACACAATTTATTATTTTTAGTAGAGAAATATGAAGGATTGTTTTAAACATATTTTTCAAAAATGTTAACACTTTATGTAGTCTCTTTATCATTGTCCAAATAATTGTGTTTGTCTCAATTCAATTTTAAATATGTTTAAGTTAATGTCTTTAGGTGTAAAATGAATTGAGGAGTATATATTTATTGAATTTTTATTACGTAATAGTATATTTTTCTATTTTAAATCGTATATAATTATATTATTTTTTATTTTAATTAATCGATTAACAATTTAAAATTGTATGACAAAAAAATATTCCGTCGTGCATCGCACGTGGGTTAAGACTAGTTAGTGCTATAAAATACAACTAATATTATTCAATATAATTAGAAAAAATTAAATTCTCGATCTGCCCCTGGTTCCGCCTCCATGGCCTCTCTCGAACGACTTCTCGCCATCCCTAGTCGCTCGTGGCCCCTTTTAGTTCTATCTCAGTTATCTATCAGTATCAAGTTCTCACTCTGTTTTGTTGTTGATAAAATTCATAGATGATTTATAATTATTTTTATTGTTCAACCTACGTCGAGGACATGTTGGCTTCATTTTTAGACTTTCAACTGATTTTTCTTAATTTAGTAAATTGAATTTCTAGAAATTGACTCTAAATATTCCAGCAACAAGAGACAAGTGTGATGCGACTGTAGGCTACTATTTGCCCAACAAACTCTCATAGTTACTCCGTCTATAAAAAAAAATTATCACATTTTGACATTTTGTCAGGACGTCAATAAAAATAATTATATTTTTAAAAATGAAAAGTTTATCTCGTACTCTATTTACTCTATTTTTCTCCATCACTCTTAAATTACCAATTTCTTATTCTCTTCGTCCCATAATAGATGACACACTTGGAGATTGACACGAGATTTAGGTGATGTTGTTTCGTGTGTTATGTGGAGAGAGAAAATAGTACATTTATATTAATGTGAGAGAGAGTTTTTTTTTAAAAAAGAAATATGACATCTTTTGTGGGACAAACTAAAAAGGAAAGTGTGATATTAAGTAAGTATTAATATCCATTATTTTTTATGAATGAAAGTATGATTTTAAACAGTATTAAAACCCATTATTTTTTTATGAATGACTGTTTATGATTTTAAACAGTCTTTATAAGCTTAAATAATGTATTTGTCTTTAAAAACAATCTTATTTTATCACTTATCAAAACTCTTCTAATTCCCAAAATCTCTTTTTTCTAGAGGAATGAGAGAAGTATAACAAGAAAAACAATGTACTCTGATTTGGATTTAATCAAACATTTTAATTATTAAATAATTAAACATAATACGGCGGCGTTAGACTATTTAATTATTTAAAATCCTTCAAATTTACAAAAGTGGGGGAAAATGGAAAACTATAAAATTGGGTATTAAATCTAATAAACAGGCCTGACCGCATTTGGGCCTCAAAAGAAATGTGCGGCGGCCATTTCAAATTAGGGCTACATGGGTAAGGCTATAAATGCTCTCCAATCCTCTTTTCCTCTCAATTCATCTTCTTGCTTTTCTCTACTAATTAACGTAGCGTTTAATGTATGCGTTTCTGTGTCTGTGTTGTTTTTATTTAACAATGTGATTTGTGATTAAAAGTTTGGAGACGATGATGATAATCTTAGCTATGTGCAGACGCAGCATTTTCCAGAATTCTTTCTGATTTTGCGATGAGCGGCACTTTCTACACGAGATTTCTGATTCTCACTTTTCTTTTTCTTATCGTTTTATTCTTCCATCTGTTTTTGCGAAACAAAATTTGTTAAGCTGCCAATTATTTTAAGTTTTTATACATTTTCGTAAATTTTTTAATTTGTTGTGATTTAATTCTTAAATCTATATGGATTCGACCAGAGCTTCTCTGATTTTAAAATTTATAACCTCCATTATTTGTTTTATATATTCTGTAAGGATGATGCTGGGAATTGAGAAGGATACATAAATGATGTTAGTACTAATAAAAAAAATACTAAATTATTAAATTCATTAGGGGCTTAAGCCCCTTATAGGTTCTATGTAGTTCCGCCATTGTCTATGATCCATGGATCTCCGATCGGGCAACCGTATCTGCGTGCGCTCTTTGGACTTTTCAAACTTAGTGAATTGAAACATCTGAGATCAAGGGAAATCATGTGAGACCCCCCAATTTGGGGGACTCAGCAAAGTGTTCACTTCTTATTCTTCAGGTTTCATTCGACCTGACAATTCCTGAGTCATCGACGGAATTGAAAAAGGGTCTATGTCCAACAAGACCAGCAAGAGTGGATGCTCTGCCAAGAGCAGAAATGCTGACATCTTTCCACGTTCAAGACGTCGTTTACTGCTAATCAGTATACGACTTCTATGTGAAAGCAGTAGCTAAACTAAACCCACATCCGCAAGCAGCATGATACCACGAGGGAGCCTGGAAAGTTAACTATTTACATTTCTCTAATTCAACTAAAATATTAAGTTAAATTTGAATAATGTGCATGATTCAGGCCACAACTTCTTACAAGAGGCTCTATTATACTAATTTTTCCAAGCACAATCATATTTAAATTCATAAAATGATATGTGCTTTGTGCATTAATGCCAAATTTGATTATAATGGAAATTGATTAATTTTATTGGATTGAAGGAGTAATATTAATCGTAAAGCATTGTCGAGCCATAGAATATATATCTATGTTCTAATACTCCCTCCGTCCTGCTTAAGATGATATGCTTTTCTTTTTAGTTTGTTCCAACTAAGATGACACATTTCCTTTTTTAGTAACTTTATCTCTCCGATTAATACACTCAACCACTTTTTCTCACTCATATTAAAATGCCATAGAATATAAATCTATGTTCTAATACTCCCTCCGTCCTGCTTAAGATGACACGTTTTCCTTTTTAGTTTGTCTCAACTAAGATGACACATTTCCTTTTTTAGTAACTTTATCTTTCCGATTAATACACTCAACCACTTTTTCTCACTCATATTAAAATGCCATAGAATATAAATCTATGTTCTAATACTCCCTCCGTCCTGCTTAAGATGACACGTTTTCCTTTTTAGTTTGTCCCAACTAAGATGACACATTTCCTTTTTTAGTAACTTTATCTCTCCGATTAATACACTCAACCACTTTTTCTCACTCATATTAAAATATCCATCTTTCTTTATCTCTCTACTTTAATACTTACACCCACCTTCTCTCTCTCCAATTAAACACTTTAACCAATAACTCCTAAAACCCTGTGCCGGCTAAGCAATGTGTCATCTTAGCCGGGACGGAGGGAGTATTATTCTTTTCGTACCAATTAAGATGACATACTTTACGTTTTTAGTTTATCTCATTTTTATTGTTTGTAACTATTCCCTCTTCCGTTAAATATTCAACTATTTCTTATTGAATTTAATATTTATATCCATTTTTTCTTTCTCCAATTAACTATATTAATCAATAGCTCTTAAAATCCTATGTCACTAAGAAATGAGTCATTTTAGCCAAGACGGAGGGAGTGCATGAATAAGCTAAATGAATCTAACATAGTCCCAATTTCCTCAGAGAGATAACCTTGGATCATAATCCCCTATTTTAAAGTAAGATGAACTCAATTATTGATATTTTTAGACACCCTATCTGCATCTCATTACATGTAAATGTGAAAACGAATGAGCGAGTTACATTTAAAATCACAAACAACCATTTATTTTATGCTAATATGTTGCTATTATACTCCTCAACTTGCAAAGAGCAATTCTTATACTCCCTCCGTCCCAAGATAAGTGACTTGTATTCCTTTTTGGGGGTCCCACTATAAGTGACCTATTTTCATTTTTAGCAAAAAGTCATCTCTCTTACTTTATTCTCCACCTACTTTATTCTCTCTTCTCTCCTCTCCTTTTCCCTCTCTCATACTTTACTCTCTTCACTTTAACTTATTTAAATACCATTCCTTAAATCCCGTGCCCAAAAGAAGTAGGCCACTTATCTTGGGACGGAGGGAGTACTTTACTTCAACATGGTACCAAAAATAATACCCCCCAAACCAAGGAGAACTCAAAAGTTTCAAGTATAAAGAGTACAAGGAGAACTCTGAAGTCTCCTATATTCTTTAGGTTTAAAAAATATGATGCATTTACACTGATCATTTCAAGCTCATGGATACAAAGTATTCCACATTCATCTCCAGCCAAACAACTCTCAAACATAGTACTGCATAACTTTTCATTTTAGCATCCAAGCTTCTTCTCTATTCAGAGAGTGTCACATTTACTACTCACATCCAGAAATCAACATGCATATCAATTCAGTAAGGAAGCACATAACAAACTATATAAACAGATTGCAAATATTCTCAAAATAAATCGATCCAATGAGTTAACACAGTGATATGAAATTTTTTTCTTTCTATGCCCAATGTAATTAACCGATCATTGCAGGGGTCAGCTCAATATCCTATCTAATTATTCAGAACTAGACGTCACCAAACCGAACCGGCCCGTCCGAACCGGAACCGCGGTGGCGGTTCGGAACCGGATAGGAGTCGGCGGTTTAGGCGGGCCGGTTCGGGTTCGCGAAAAATCAAGATCCGTAACCGCCGGTTCGGCGGTTTCGGTAGCTTTTCAGGGTTTAGGGTATAGGCATGCAGGCGTAGGCATGCCGACTAAGAGTATATACATATATATATATATATATATATATATATATATATACTATCTATTTACATTTATAATTTATTATTTTTTACTTCAACTTTTTTTATTTAAGTCTTTTTATTCTTTTGTAATTTCAATTTTCAACATTTGTATTTGTAATATCGACATTCACATATCGTTCAAATTTGTATGATTGTATAATTGTTTCAACAAAATTCCAATTGTTCCAACTCCAATGTCGACTTCTACTCCATTTGTCAATTGTCATTTTCATTTTATTTATTTATTCGATAGTACAAGACTACAACTACACCTACAACTCTACAATTAGTACTATACCGAAATAAAATTAAAAAATACAAAATAAAAAAATTCGGCATTGAACCGGCGGTCCGAACCGGAACCGGCCCAGAACCGTCTGGAAACCGCCGGTTTTGAACCGGCTTGGAACCGTGACTGAACCGGAACCGAAACCGGAACCACCTGACCCTAGGCGGGCCGGTTCAGGTTCCATATTTTTTTGAACTGGAACCGGCAGTTCCGAACCGGGAACCGGCGGTTCATGAACCGTGGTGACGTCTATTCAGAACAAACAAAATTCTTCTCTGAATCCTGACAATCAACAACCAAAAATACGAAGAAGAATAGTCCCACCAAATCAAGATTGCTTCTTTGAATCATTACCCCCTAAACAACTTCCTCCTTTTCCTTCCCCTCTGACTCTTCCCCAGGGAAACGGTCCACGCTGCGAGGTATAAACAATGAATGGGTCTCAATTTTCTCTACATATGTGAACAAATAAGAAACACACAATATACTAGCAGAAAGTAGTTTTCCTGTGTGCCGGTGTGTTGGTCTATTGGTATAGTGGTAAAAGAAAATGAGTTTTCCTTAGAGTTTCAATGAAGTTCATCCCACCATCACAATCTCTTGATCTTCATCTCCTATAATAATTAGGATCCCACGACCTGGAAACATCAACTGAGATGGGTTATCTGCATACAATTGTCTCCAAATATCAGTTCAGGCAAAACATCACAAATATGTGCTGGCAGTGTTATTCCACAGCAAAAGAAGAAAACACTGACTACAGTCTTCTCCTTTTATGAAACTTAAAATCATAGGATATCCAGGATCGTGTCAGCCGGTTATTCAGAGGGAGAAGAAGTTCTATTGTTGCCTAGATTATAATATAGCCAACCCTTCACTTCATCATGTGTTGCAGTTTCCTGTTCATCTGCATAACAAAACCTAATGGGAAGATATAACATTTAAGTATGAGAATGCCTTTAGTATCATTTAGGCTAAAATTGGAACTGATCTAAGAGACCTAACTCTTCGTTTCTAGGCCTTTAACCATCAGAAATCTAACTCATTTCAATTTCCACCACAGTAAAGAACAGATAAAACTGAGGGTGTTGCAATTGCAAGTTTGCAACAGTAAAACACTTGAGAAGCTATTATACCATAAATAGATTCAAGATAATTCAAACCAGCAAGAATTCACTGAAACACATACCTTATGTCATGATGCCACTGCAGGGGAATGTATGCTATTAGGTTTCTAAAGCATTAGTTGAGATTTCTCAGGTTCATCTGGAAGGGCCATTCATCAGCACATTGTAAGTTGCAATATCAGGTATAAATCCTTTATCGAACATCTCATTCACCACAACTTCCCTCTCTTTTCTTCTCCCTTCTCTTGCGTAACCCGAAGCCAAAATCCTGTACACCATACCATCGGGATGCAAACCCTTCTTTGAAGCCAGCAGCCGCAGCTTATTTGCTTCCAACGTGCCTCCCCTGCCACACATATCTTCTAGTAGACAACTAAACGTCACTGTATCTGGTAATATCCCTTCATTGAGCATTTTTCTCATTAGATCAACTGACTTTTTAGTCCTACCAGTTCTACGTAAACCTTCAACCAAAGTCGTGCACGAAATCAAGCTCGGTGCATAGCCATTGTCCCACAACTCATTCACCAATTCAAGCGCCCGCTCAATGTTCCCATTAGCACAAAGCATCTCAACCAACACAAAATAGTCAAACCCCTTTGGCAAAACTCCTTTCCTAAAAAACCCAACCATCAAATCAGCTGCTTCAATCACCTTCCCTTTTCTACCAAGTCCATCAACCAGGATCTCACACGTTACACATGAGAACTCACACCCCATCTCAGTCATCTCATGCGCCATCCCAACCGCCTGCTCCACCTTCCCATCCCGGAAGAAGCCCTTGATCAATGTGTTAAAACTAACCACATTTGGAAGACAACCTTTTTCCTTCATCTCCCTAAACACCTCCAATGCTAAACCAAACTTATTATTCCTACAATAGCCACTAATCAAGATATTAAAAGTGATTGCATCAGGATTTACCCTATTTCTAAGCATTCTTCCATAGAAGTCTACTGCTCTATCCAATTTACCGAGCTTCACAAAACCATGGATCACAATATTATACAAGGCGGCATTGGGTTTCCCATCGATTAACCGTTTCATTATATCAAAGGCGTGGAGTGCATCATCAAATCTACCTGCCTTACAAAATGAAGTAATTGAAACGCGGAAGATAGGCTCCGTTCTAGGGCATGAGAATATACCGTCGGAGCATGGGCAGGGGTTGGAGGAAATGAAGTCTAGGAGCGAGAGGAGAGAGTCGAGACGGTCGGTGGATACGAGAGCGCGCACCATGTACTCGAGCGTGGAGTGATCATGGCGGAAGGAGTCTAGCGTGGCGGCATAGCGGAAGAGGTGGAAGTCGAGGTGGCTGAGCGTGGGGTGGTGGCGCAGGCGGTATTTTAAGAAGTGCAGGAGGTCTTGCGGTGTGATGGCGATTGCCGGTTTTCTAAGGGATGATTCGAATAAGGCGGTGAGGTTGGTTAATTGGGTTTGGGCGGTGGCTGAGGAGGTGGGGGGAGTTAAGGCGGAGATGCTGGGTGGTTGTTGCGGCGGTGGCAGTGGTGCAGGGTGGTGTCGGGATTTCGAGAATCTTTTTAGGGCTGACATGCCACCGTGATTGTGGGTTGCTCCGCCGCCTCTTGTATGTGCCTAAACAATATAGCGACACCGTTTTACACAATCCTTTTTCTCCTGCCCCCAAATTTACTTCTCTGCAAGGCAGGACAGCTGCATCTGTATCATAATGACAAATTCCAATTTAATCATGTACTACCAAAAATATGTAATCATATTTATTTTATGTTAAACATGTTATAATAGACATTAAAAAAAAGTTTATGTAAACATCAGATTCAAACTCTCACCAAACATAAGACATGTTTTGCCTGTGAACAGATCCACCAACATAACATTTATGTTAAGCCCGTGACACGTTTTGTATATGCGTCTTTAATGTGACGCATTTTGGAAACACGTCTCATTAAAGGGTGATGCGTTTTAAAAATGTGTACTTTTGAGAAATAAAGCCAGAATAAAGTAGCTAAATTATATTGGAAAATAGCTGCCATATTGTTGCTTTTCTTCATCATTCACATATTAATTCCTCCCATCACACCATGTATCATGTAGTAACTATTAATTCCTCCTATCACACCATTTATCACGTATTAATTCCTCCCATTACACCATATTTCATGTATCATTTTCCCCATCACACCACTTATCACACATTATTCCATCCAATATATTATGTATCATTTTCCTCCAACCACACCATACGTCACATATCATTTGCGCCTATCATGTATCTCACATCAACACTCATTTCTAAATAATTCACATCAACAGCTTTATTTTGCATATTATCGAATCACATAATTTAAGTAAATTTCACTTCTTTCAATATCCTCACCCACAGATATTAAGGCGACTATCAATACTTCTTATTCACAAATTGCATCACAAATTAGCACACAAATACTAAATGTAATTACATAAACTTAATTCAAGAATTAAAACCCAATGAAGAATATACTAGCTCAAAATCCAAAATGACTTACAAGATTCATCTTCCTCATTTGCCAGTTGCGAGTCCTTGCCCGTGTTGGCTCTCGTTATAGGGTGACCTTTCAATATAAAATTCTTATCAACACCAAAAAAAAGTAATTAAACATAAACAAGTTCTCTTTTTAGAAACTTAATATAAATTTTTATTCCGTTCGGTACACGGAATTAGAATTGAATTGGAATTAGAATTCTATGGAATTGAATTGGAGCAAATTGAATCCTAATTCAATTCCAAATCTTGCGTTCGGTATGACTAAGGAATTGCTATGGAATTGTTTTATAATTTTAAATCCTTTATTTAATCATTCTAAAATTAACAAAAAATCATAGTATTGATTAAGAATTATGGGTACCAAATAAAAAAAAAATGAATGAAATCATCCAAATAAAAATAAATTTAAAAAATGCATAAAGTGAAAAAACGCCCAAAAATATTTGAGTCGGAAATCTCTTCTGTGAGCAAATGTATTAATTTTGTATTTTCATTGTTTAGACTTTAGAAGCTCCAAATGTTTAGAACCCATTTAAAAATTGATTGGGGCTTTTTGTCGAACAGTTAGAAGACATGAAAAAACTCAATACAATGAACAAAAATTAACCACAAATGTGCTGCAAATGTCAAATTAATTTCAAAAGATGAACACAACAATATTCATAACAACATAATTTCAAGGAAATCAACCAAAAAATTTAGAAACCATCGACTTTCCATCGAACAAGAAACTCAACAAATTGGACTGATGAAGAAATTTGGATCCTGATTACCAATAAATCGATATCTGGGGGCACAACACAGTTGAATAGAGAGTGAAAAGAGAGGAACGGCAGGGTACAACGCAGTTGAAATTAGAGAGAAAAGAGAGAGAAACGGCTAGGGCACAGCATGAGAAATGAGAGAGAGACAAAAATTAGTTTTTTTTTTTTTTTCCTTTTATCTGACCCGTTTTCATATTTTGACCCGGGTAAGATCCGCGTGTTTTTTAATCTGACCCATTTGGAATTACAATTTTTTTGTTCAGGTGTGGAATTGAAATGGTGGAATTGAAATTAGTGGAATTAGACTTCAATAACAAATCCTCACTTTTTGTGTTACCGAACAGTGGAATTGGAATTGAAGGCCAATTCTAATTCCGCAGCCCCAATTCCATGGTACCGAACGGATCCTTTGCTTATTAAAAAAAATCATATATGCTCCGAATTCTAAACAACAACATAAAACCAAAATATTATTCCCAAAAATGAATGATGAAACTCGTTTTGAACTTATTGATCAGCAAAATACAAAAATCATCAAAGTCTTGCCCCATTTATAGGCTGACCCACTTTATCTCATTCCAAGAATACACATTTTCTATCAATTAAGTGATGAATTACATTGTTAATGAAGACTGTAAAGCTACCTAAAGTAATCACACCAATTTCTTAAGCTATATTGAAAAAACTCTAGGTTATCTCTACCTTCACACACCAAGCTCAAAAATTTCATTCCATTCACTTCACAAACTAGGCTTAATAATTTATGCATCTAAAGAAATATGGGATTTCCACCAAATTTGGTTAAATTTATATTTGGGGAAGAACTTAAAGACAAACCCTACCTATAAATTGAATATAAAATTGGATGAATAAGAGGTGTGGGAATATTACTTGAATAGAGGATAGACAAGATTATCCTTGAGTTGCCGGAATCCGACGACGGAAGTAGCAGAATCGGTAGGACAGTTGCTCACTGATACGGCCCGAGCTCTAGATCACCCAATCGTGACCGATATCACATCCCTCCGATCACAACTCAACAATCAACAAGCACACAATTAATCGAATGAACTGCAAATACAGAGCACCTCACAATAGGAACTATATTGCGATGAATCGAAGAGGAATTACAATAAACGATCAAGAGAAATGATAATGCGAAATAATAATGCGATGGATCCACGACCCAATGCACACACACATTCACGCTATCAACATGAATTACAAAGGTGGTGGTCCTTCTATTTATACTACTACTCTTCACGTGTTCCCCGTTGCCCTCCAACTCAGCATGCCACGTCATACGCCACGTCGGAATGTGCCATGTGCAATCATGTGCCTTATTGATCCTACCAACTTATTATCATCCTAATCACCCGAGCTCACACCTTGCTACCATCGCAGACGAAGATGCTAGCTCCATTGTTGCATGCATGGTGATCTAGAGTTATGCATGCAACAATACCCCCCTCTTAGGGTTCCTTGTCCCCAAGGAACCATGGAAAGCGTTCCTTAATTACATCTGCGAACTCCCATGATGCATCCGCCGGTGACATACTGATACGCCCGGATTTTGCACTGTTTTAAGGCCATTATTTGGTCCGTTTTTGTTATCAAAATCACTCTACATGTCCATTATTTGCATATTCTATACATTTTGGTATTTTGACGTGTTTTGTGAGAAATGTGCATATTTGAGCCGAAAAGGGGAGTAAAAACGCATAGTCTGGAAATCTGGAGTCAGACGGCGACCAGCGACCGCCGCGAAGATGTACGGCGACCGCCGGCGCCCGGCGGTCAGAGCTATGTGGCGGCCCGCCTCGAAAATTTACGCTAGGAGAAGAGTCTCGCCCGGCGACCGCCGGAGGACATGTGGCGGTCCGCCACCGAAGGGTCAGAGTCTCTGGACTCCAACGCGGCGACCGCCGGCCAAGGTGCGGCGGCCCGCCGGAGAAAGGCGGCGAATCCGACCAGCCCTAGTTTTGCTCCAAGATTTACCAAATTTTGAAGATCTTTTCCTTCTATGATGAGGAATAATCTTCCCCTATAAATAGGACCTCAAGCTTCATCAAGAGTTTTTTTTCCGGACACACAACAAGAACACATTCATAGAGATCAAAAGCTAGAGTACTTCAATTGTGCAAGGAGTTGGAGAAGGATTTCAAGAACATCAAGAACGACAAGGATTCAACCTACGGGTTTTATTTGCTTTAGTTTTATGTTCAGATTGTTTTCCCTTCAATCTATGTTTTTAGTTTATTCAGTCATGTGTAACTAAACTCATAGGATTCTAGGGATGTGTTAGTAGCAACTTTGGTTATACAATTCCGTTTTCTATTTAATATCCGTTTTGTTTTTACTTTGTTTCTTCCCTAAGTTAATCATGATGCTTCATAATTGAGTGACACAATTATGTATGATTCAATACAACTTGCTTCATAACTGTGACAGAGTTCTAGCGAGTTAGATCCACTTAGTAGACACTACAGTTAGCTTCCTTTAAAACGGCATTGTTAATTGAGAGTGAGGACTTTTCAAGGGTCTTAGGAGCTTTTTGGAGTTACGTGTTAGGATTGACAACCCTAATGTTAGTAATCAACGTTTGTATCGCATGAGCATAAGCTAGGTGACTCGTCCTTTCAAAGTATTAACTGTGCTAGGGTATTGTAGTTTGGAATTTGTATAACCATAAAAGCGAAAGCACATCCCTGGAATTCCCCTTATCTCTATACTTTTCTCTCCGTGATTTGCTTGCATTTAGTTGTTTACTGTTTTTAATATTTACTGTTTTCAAAAGTTTCCAATAATTCTTGTTTCTCCAGATAGTAATTGAGTTCTAGTAGAAGATAGACACTTTGTGTACATCTTCCCCGTGTTCGATACCCGGTACTAACCTTTTGCTATACTATACCTACTCTGTATACTTGCAGGTATTTATAGTGCAAATAAAAAGTGCATCAAGTTTTTGGCGCCGTTGCCGGGGAAGAAAATTCACTTTGGAGTGATATCTTCAAACGGATAATTTTACTACTTTGGATTTTAATCGCTTTCATTTTTTTTTATTTTATTTTTCTTTTTGTTTTAATGGATTTTCCTGCAGGCGTAGGAAATCCATGTGGTTATTTTGATGAGCAGCATAGGGGATCGCACTACGTCCCAGACTGTTCTGATTACTCCTATGATGCACAAGAGTACTGTTCTAATGATTATGAAACATGTGCAGGTATGGAGGATCAACCCCGCTCCAGTTGGGAGGTTCTGTTAGAAGTTTGCATTACTGAGGTTCTCAACCATAGAAAGGTGACGAACAAAAGGTTGGAGAATTTGGAAAGAAATACCAGCGCCTTGGAAAGAGGGTTGGCAAACCTCGCTACTCAAGTCGGGATGCTGGAATTCAACCTTGGGATCTTAGCCACAACCATAGGAAACAGGCACACTCCAGGGTCGCTTCCTAGCCTGCCAGAAATAAACCCAAAAGGAAAATGCCACGCGGTGCAGCTACGCAGCGGGACTACATATCAACCTCCGGAGGCAGGAGACCTGGGCAGGAGAGGAAGAGAAATAGAAAAACCACCTGGTACCTTGTCTGTCGATGATGTGCGGCGGCCCGCCGCATTCCAACACGGCGACCCGCCGCGTACACACCAACAGGACGAGGAAGATTCTGGAATTGGCATGGCTGAAGACCCGGCGGTCGCCACGCCCCATCGCGGCGGTCCGCCGGCCGATAAACAGCAAGCAGATGCTTTACCACAAAGCAGTGTCACCATTCCATATCCTCAACGATTAAAGAGCAAGAAGCTTGACGCTCAGTTTACCAAGTTCTTGGAAGCAATGAGCAAAGTCCACATCAACATTCCACTGGTAGAAGCCCTTCAACAAATGCCCAATTACGCCAAATTTTTGAAAGATGTTGTGGCAAAGAAGAGAAAGTGGGGGAAGTACGAGACAGTGGGCCTAACGGAGAGCTGCAGCGCTATCATTCAAAAAGGGTTACCCACCAAGCACAAAGATCCAGGGAGTTTTACATTATCTTGTGTTTTAGGGAATGATGTGAGAGGTAAGGCGTTATGTGATTTAGGATCCAGTATTAATTTGATGCCTTTATCTTTTTACAGGAAACTCGACGTTGATAGTATCCGTCCCACCTCAATCACGTTGCAAATGGCAGATCGTAGCACAACAACGCCAATGTGGATAGTGGAAGATGTCTTGGTAAGAGTGGGAGAGTTTATTTTTCCTGCTGACTTCGTTGTGTTGGATATGCAGGAAGACAAGAAGGTTCCTTTGATCCTTGGAAGACCATTTTTAGCCACTGGCGGAGCCATGATAGATGTACAAAAGGGAGAGCTGACATTGAAGTTGAACGATGAAAGCATCACATTTAACATCTACGGTGCACTGAAATTCCATGGAAAGGAGGGGGCAGAAGGCTATCAAGAATGCAGTGTCATACAAATCGTTACCGACTGTGTGGGAGAAGTAGAAGTCACTTATCATCAAACCCAGGATCCTCTTGAATCTTGTCTCATAAACTCATTTACTCCTAATGCTGATTTATCATCTTGTGATGCAAGTGTTTGTGCAGTGGTGACAGAATTGGAAGCGCTACCGGAGAGAATTCCTCAAAAGGGAAATGCATTTTTGCCATTGCGTACACCCGAAGAAGAGGAAGAAAGAAGGCAGGCAGTGGGAAAACCACGGGGACCACCAAAGGTGGAGCTAAAGCCGCTCCCCGAACATCTCAGGTATGCATTCTTAGGGCCAGGTAACATTTTTCCAGTTGTGGTGTCCGCTGCATTGAACGAAGAGGAGTGTGACAAGCTTTTGTGTGTGTTAAATAAGTATAGGTCTGCCATAGGATGGTCTATTAGTGATTTAAGGGGGATTAAACCTCGTGTGCAAAGCCAACGTAGACTTAATCCTATCATGCAAGATGTAGTACGAAAAGAGGTAATAAAGTTACTAGATGCAGGGATTATCTATGCAATATCTGATAGTGAATGGGTAAGTCCTACGCAAGTAGTAGCTAAGAGAGGGGGGATGACTGTAGTGCCTGGCCAGAATGGAGAGATGATAGCCACTAGAGTAGCTACAGGATGGAGAGTATGCATTGATTATAGGATGTTAAATGCAGCCACTAGGAAAGATCACTTCCCTTTACCTTTTATTGATCAAATGCTTGATAGATTAGGGGGATATGATTATTACTGTTTTCTTGACGGTTATTCTGGTTATAATCAAATTGCTATTGCTCCCGAGGATCAACATAAGTCTGCCTTTACATGTCCTTATGGTATTTTTGCGTATAGAAAAATGTCTTTTGGGCTATGTAATGCTCCCGCTACTTTTCAGCGATGTATGATGGCTATATTTCATGATTTAATTGAGAAAGTAATGGAGGTTTTTATGGATGATTTTTCGGTATTTGGCAAATCCTATGATCACTGTCTTGAAAATTTGGCTAAGGTTTTACAGAGTTGTGTGGAAACTAACCTAGTTCTCAATTGGGAAAAATGTCACTTTATGGTGAAAGAAGGTATAGTTCTAGGACATAAAGTGTCCTCTGCAGGTATAGAAGTCGACAGGGCAAAAATTGCAGCCATTGAAAAGCTCCCGCCTCCGTGCAATGAGAAGGGAGTAAGAAGTTTTCTGGGACATGCTGGCTTCTACCGGAGATTCATCAAGGATTTTTCAAAAATCTCTAAACCTCTTTGTAAATTGCTTGAGAAAGATGTGAAATTTGATTTTACTTCTGATTGCTTGCAGGCTTTTGAGACCTTGAAGAAAGCTCTAGTGAGCGCTCCCATTCTCATTACCCCAGATTGGAGTCAACCATTCGAGATTATGTGTGATGCAAGTGATGTTGCAGTTGACTCAGCTTTGGGACAAAAGAGGAACAAGATTTTTAGAGTCATTTATTATGCTAGTAGAACTTTAGATTCTGCTCAAGCTAATTATACGACTACCGAAAGGGAGATGCTTGCTATCGTGTATTCTTTTGATAAATTTAGAGCTTATCTTGTGGGGACTAAAACCATTGTTTACACTGACCATGCAGCTATAAGGCATCTGTTCGCAAAGAAAGAAGCAAAACCCAGGCTCATTCGATGGATTTTGTTACTTCAGGAATTCGATGTTGAGATAAGAGACAGAAAAGGGTGTGAAAATGTTGTGGCCGATCATCTGTCGCGGTTGGAACATCCGGTGGAAGGAGAAGACTTATCACTTGAAATCAACGAGGATTTTCCCGATGAACATCTGTTTTTTACTCAAGCCACTTTCCCATGGTACGCTGATATTGTCAATTATTTGGCAGCCAAGGTACATCCTCCTGATCTCACTCCTTATCAGAAGAAGAAATTTTATAGAGATGTACGATCTTATTTTTGGGATGAGCCCTACTTGTTTAAAAGATGTGCAGATACTATACTTAGGAGGTGTGTACCTCAAGAGGATTGGGCGGCCATTGTTGAGAAGTGTCATTCATCTCCTACTGGAGGACATTTTGGTGTGCAAAGGACCGCAATAAAGATTTTGCAAAGCGGTTTCTATTGGCCCACCATATTCCGCGACTCTGCTAGTTTTGTTCTTCAATGTAATGAATGTCAGCGCACGGGGGGAATCACTAAGAAGAAGGAGATGCCTATGAATACCATTATTGAGGTGGAATTGTTTGATGTATGGGGGATAGATTTTATGGGACCATTCCCAAAATCAGGAGAGTACCAATATATCTTACTTGCAGTAGAATATGTTTCTAGATGGGTGGAAGCAATTCCAACCAGAACTAACGATTCTAAAGTGGTTACTGCTTTTGTTAGAAAGAATATTTTTTGCAGGTTTGGTACTCCTCGTGCCCTCATTAGTGATGGAGGATCTCACTTCAACAATAGATGGTTAGACAACGTGTTGGACAAATATGGAGTCAAGCATAGGGTCACTTCTCCATACCATCCGCAGGCGAATGGACAAACGGAATTAGCAAACAGAGAGATCAAGTCGGTTCTTCAAAAGACGGTGAGTGTGAACAGAAAAGATTGGGCACTTCGGTTGGAAGATGCGTTATGGGCCTACCGCACTGCCTAGAAGGGTCCCATAGGTATGTCTCCTTATCAACTTGTGTTTGGAAAGTCATGCCACTTGCCTCTTGAGTTGGAATACAGGTCGTATTGGGCAATCAAGAAGTTGAATCAAGATTTTCAAAAGGCCGGTGAGGAAAGACGTCTTTTTCTTAATGAGATGGACGAATTTCGAATGGAGGCTTATGATAGTTCATCCATCTACAAGGAGCGAATGAATGCTTATCATGATAGGATGATCAGTCCAAGAGAGCTCACTTTGGGGGATGTGGTTTTGTTGCATAACTCGAGACTATCTTTGTTTCCCGGGAAATTGAAGTCCAAATGGACTGGTCCATACATAATCAAGAAAATCTATGATAGTGGAACAGTTGAGTTACTAGCCCCGGATGGACAGTTGTTTCAAGCAAATGGTCACCGTGTTAAGAAGTATTACAGTGCAGACAATGTGTTAGATGAAGAGGTTGGTCTCGAAGAGCCACCCAAGGAGTGAAAAAGGGGGGTAAAAGTCAAGCTAATGACTCTAAAGGAGCGCTTGTTGGGAGGCAACCCAACAATTTTTGCTTTAATTTTAAGTATTTTTGGTTTTGGTTTAATTTTGTGCTTTGCAAAAATTTTCGCAGGTTCTGACCTCTCCGTGGCGACCGCCGCAAGCTCTGCGGCGGTCCGCCACCTGAACGCTGGAAAGCATCTTTGACGTGCGGCGACCGCCGAACAGCTGCGGCGGACCGCCACCTGGGCAAAATTTTCCAGCGCGATTTTTCGAAATTCTTCGAATTTTCGCCCTGCTCAACCTCTACGCGAAATTTTTCAGGGTACGTTTTTTTTCAGTAGTATACTCACGTCCCTACCGACTCTACAAACTTATTTTACACTTTGTTGTAAATAAGTTTGGGGGGATGAAGTGGTGGACCGTGAGTTTAGGGTTTTCTTTTTGTTTGTTTTTGCTTTAATTTTCCAAAATCCCGTAGGAGATTTTTTTGTGTTCTAAAAATGTTTTCTTGAATCCATGTCATGAACATAACATGAAGAACTTAGAAACACGCATGCTTAGGGACACATTAGACCGAGTTGCCAATGATATTATATTCCATCTATGTTTAAGTGTGGCTTAACGTTTTGATATGATGGTTGGGTGAAAAGGTGCATAATTAGTGAATTGCTTGTTCGCCTTGAATCGTGCTTCTACCTTGTGAGATTTGAGCCTTAAATTCTTTCTTGTGTGATTTATCTGTAAGCATGTATATGTTTCTAGAACTTGCTCCTAGTCTGCCTAAGTTTACATAGTGTTTAAGTTGATTTAGGAGGATGTTAGGCCGTCTTTTCTTAGCTACTTTTATATCCAAAATTTTCGACCCTCTCAAATTTTTCCTTTATAGCCAATTTTGAGCCTTTAAGCCTTTTCTTTGGAAGCCAAAATAAATGGGGGAACAATTCCTTGGGTTAGTATAGTTTTTGTTATCTTCTTTTGTAAAGGAATTGGAGAGATAAGGAGGAAAGTATAAAAAGTAGTGTGCTTAATATTAAGAAAGTACAAGTTGTGAAATTTTGAGAAAAATTCCAAATATGTGCTTGATCTTAGAAAAAAAAAGAAAGGATGTGTAAAAAAAAAAAAAAAAAAAAGAAAAAAAAAAAGAGAAAAAATGTGTGAAAGGTTGTGAAAAGAAAAGAAAATCAAAGGATTGAAAGTAATTTGAAGGAGAAAAATAAAGTGTTAGAAGTGCCTTAAGTTTTAGAAAAGTGGAGTCATCTTAACTCTACTTGGGATATTTTTATATTTGAGTCACTTTTTAGCCAAATATTCCTCACCTACCAAAGAGCCTACGTTACAACCGAAAAGAAAGACCTTTCGGACTTTTGATGCTTAATCACATTGAGTAGAGGAGGGATTAGACTTTGAGGAAGCCTATGGTAAACTTTGCATGATGCATGATTTGAGTGATTTACACTTTACCTTTATACACTTTGAGAGTGAGAGAAAGAACACTTCCCATCTTTGGAAGTTTGCCACATGTGAGTGCTTGAATTCAAGGTGTTCCACGAGTTAGTAATGAAAGTGCACTATTAAGCCTTGCTTGATTTGATTGTGTTAATCCCTGCTTAATCTATTCTTTCATCTTTCGAGGCAATTATGACGTCTAGTCCTTGTGCATTCCGTGCGTCTATTCTTGTGTCTTTAGTGTTTTGTTCGAGGACAAACAAAAATGTAAGTTTGGGGGAGTTGATACGCCCGGATTTTGCACTGTTTTAAGGCCATTATTTGGTCCGTTTTTGTTATCAAAATCACTCTACATGTCCATTATTTGCATATTCTATACATTTTGGTATTTTGACGTGTTTTGTGAGAAATGTGCATATTTGAGCCGAAAAGGGGAGTAAAAACGCATAGTCTGGAAATCTGGAGTCAGACGGCGACCAGCGACCGCCGCGAAGATGTACGGCGACCGCCGGCGCCCGGCGGTCAGAGCTATGTGGCGGCCCGCCTCGGAAATTTACGCTAGGAGAAGAGTCTCGCCCGGCGACCGCCGGAGGACATGTGGCGGTCCGCCACCGAAGGGTCAGAGTCTCTGGACTCCAACGCGGCGACCGCCGGCCAAGGTGCGGCGGCCCGCCGGAGAAAGGCGGCGAATCCGACCAGCCCTAGTTTTGCTCCAAGATTTACCAAATTTTGAAGATCTTTTCCTTCTATGATGAGGAATAATCTTCCCCTATAAATAGGACCTCAAGCTTCATCAAGAGTTTTTTTTCCGGACACACAACAAGAACACATTCATAGAGATCAAAAGCTAGAGTACTTCAATTGTGCAAGGAGTTGGAGAAGGATTTCAAGAACATCAAGAACGACAAGGATTCAACCTACGGGTTTTATTTGCTTTAGTTTTATGTTCAGATTGTTTTCCCTTCAATCTATGTTTTTAGTTTATTCAGTCATGTGTAACTAAACTCATAGGATTCTAGGGATGTGTTAGTAGCAACTTTGGTTATACAATTCCGTTTTCTATTTAATATCCGTTTTGTTTTTACTTTGTTTCTTCCCTAAGTTAATCATGATGCTTCATAATTGAGTGACACAATTATGTATGATTCAATACAACTTGCTTCATAACTGTGACAGAGTTCTAGCGAGTTAGATCCACTTAGTAGACACTACAGTTAGCTTCCTTTAAAACGGCATTGTTAATTGAGAGTGAGGACTTTTCAAGGGTCTTAGGAGCTTTTTGGAGTTACGTGTTAGGATTGACAACCCTAATGTTAGTAATCAACGTTTGTATCGCATGAGCATAAGCTAGGTGACTCGTCCTTTCAAAGTATTAACTGTGCTAGGGTATTGTAGTTTGGAATTTGTATAACCATAAAAGCGAAAGCACATCCCTGGAATTCCCCTTATCTCTATACTTTTCTCTCCGTGATTTGCTTGCATTTAGTTGTTTACTGTTTTTAATATTTACTGTTTTCAAAAGTTTCCAATAATTCTTGTTTCTCCAGATAGTAATTGAGTTCTAGTAGAAGATAGACACTTTGTGTACATCTTCCCCGTGTTCGATACCCGGTACTAACCTTTTGCTATACTATACCTACTCTGTATACTTGCAGGTATTTATAGTGCAAATAAAAAGTGCATCAAGTTTTTGGCGCCGTTGCCGGGGAAGAAAATTCACTTTGGAGTGATATCTTCAAACGGATAATTTTACTACTTTGGATTTTAATCGCTTTCATTTTTATTTTATTTTATTTTTCTTTTTGTTTTAATGGATTTTCCTGCAGGCGTAGGAAATCCATGTGGTTACTTTGATGAGCAGCATAGGGGATCGCACTACGTCCCAGACTGTTGATGAGCAGCATAGGAGAGAGACATGGAAGACGTCATGTATGGCCGCGGTAGTAGGCAAGTTCAACTTGTAAGCAACTTTACCAATCTTGTCAACAATTTGATTAGGACCATAGAACTTTGGATCAAACTTATGGTGCTGTCCTCTGATTGATTTTTGGCGATAATCCTGCAGCTTAAGCCAGACCCAATCACCTACTGCATACTCTTTATCACGCCTTCCTTGATCAGCCTGTTTCTTCATTCTATCCGCCGCTTTCTGCAAGTTAAGCTTTAAAATCCCAATCATACTCTCCCTATCACGTAGAGCGATATCGACAGCCTCAATCTTAGAATCCCCAGGGAGATAGGGAACATGGAGAGGGGGAGGAAATCCATAAAAAGCCTCAAAGGGAGTCATTTTAATGCTTGAATGGTATGAAGTATTATACCAAAATTCAGCCAACCCAAGCCACTGCAGCCAAGAATGCGGCTTCTCACCCATTGAGCAACGTAGGTAGCACTGCAAACATCGATTTACTACCTCGGACTGACCATCCGTTTCAGGGTGGTAGGCAGTAGAATAGAGTAAGTCCACTCCCAACAAAGCCATGAAATCCTTCCAGAAAGTCCCAACAAAAATGGCACCTCTATCACTTACTACTCTCTCGGGCATCCCATGTAGCTTATAAACAGAGTTCAAGAAAATCACAGCCACATCCTTTGCTGAAAAAGGGTGTGCTAATGCCAAAAAATGAGCATACTTGCTCAAACGATCTACTACCACCAGAATGGTGTTCTTGCCTTGAGAAGTTGGGAGGGTCTCAATGAAATCTATTGTAAGATCAGTGAATATACCAGCTGGAGGTGGGAGGGGTTGTAATAATCCTGCTGGAGGAGAGTTTTCTGGTTTATAACGTTGACAAGTCACACATACTCGAACAAATTCCCTAACCTCTTTCCTCAACTTTGGCCAATACAAAATAGCAGAGATTCTCTTATAGGTGGCCAAGGAGCCAGAGTGTCCTGCCAATGCAGAGCTGTGAAATATAGATAATATCTGAGCTTTGAGATGTAAATCATTACCAAGAACCAACCTGCCATTTCTCCTTAACTCCCCATTCACCCAGCTGAACTTAGGATGTGAAGTAGGATCCTGCTGCTTCTCATTAAGCAACTTTTGAACAAGGGGGTCAGAATTCCATGAAGCCTTGATCTTCGAGATAAGTTACAGAGGTATAATATGAGATGATAGAGCATAAATCATGGTCTCAGGGACCCTGGATAAAGCGTCAGCCACTGAATTATCCACCCCTCTCTTATATCTGATCTCATAATCAAAGTGCATTAACTTGGCCATCCAAGCTTGTTGTGTAGGAGTTGTTAGTTTCTGCTCCAAAAGATACTTGAGACTTTGATGATCTGTTAATATAATGAACCTCCTGCTTTGAAGATAATAGTACCATTTCTTCACAGCCAACAAGATAGCAAGCAATTCTTTCTCATACACAGGCAGAGACAAATATTTGGAAGATAAGGCCTTACTGATATATGCAATGGGATGTCCTTCTTGCATTAGAACTGCTCCAATTCCATAGCCTGAGGCATCAGTTTACACTATAAAATCCTTGGAATAATCTGGAAGAGCCAATACAGGAGCTGATATCATAGCCTCCTTGAGACTATCAAAGGTTGCTTGGGCATCTGTAGGCCAACTGAACCCAGCCTCTTTTGTAATATTCACCAAGGGCTTAGCAATGCTGCCATATTGAGGTATAAATCTCCTGTAATAACCAGTAAGCCCAAGGAAGCTCCTAACATGCTTGATAGTCTTAGGCTTGGGCCAATTCTTCACTGCCTCAACCTTACTCTCATCAGTGGCCACCCCTTCCTTAGATATCACATGCCCCAGATAATCCACCATTTTACAACCAAAGGAGCACTTAGATCTCTTGGCAAAAAGCTGATGATTCTCCATTAAACACATCACCTCAGAAAGATGGTGTACATGCTCTTGTTGGGTCTTGCTGTACACTAAAATATCATCAAAGAAAACCAACACAAACTTCCTCAAAAACTGTCTAAAAACTGTATTCATGAGGTTTTGAAATGTTGCTGGCGCATTGGTTAAACCAAAGGGCATTACCAAGAACTCATAGTGTCCCTCATGAGTTTTGAAAGCAGTCTTAGCAACATCTTCAGGAGCCATTCGAACCTGCCAGTATCCAGAACGAAGATCAATTTTAGAGAACCACTCTGCTCCTCCCAGTTCATCCAGTAACTCCTCAATAACTGGGATGGGGTACTTGTTCTTTATAGTGAGGGAGTTGAGGGACCTATAATCCACACACATGCGCCAAGAGGAGTCCTTCTTATTCACAAGTACTATAGGACTAGCAAAAGGGCTGTTGCTATGCCTTATTACTCTAGAGGCTAACATCTCACTCACCATTGCTTCAATAATGTCTTTCTGTTTTGCAGCATATTTGTAGGGTCTAATATTCACAGCATTAGCTCCTTGCTTGAGTATGATTTTATGGTCCTGCTCTCTAGGTGGGGGTAACCCTTTTGGCTCCTCAAATAGGGTTGTATATTTTCCCAAGACCTCCTCCAATTCTGGCCATATTTCTTCCAAGCTGATGTTATTACAGCTGCCCAAAGAAACCTCAAGTGCAGGTACCATTAAATCCATTTTCCTTTCCTCAATATCACTCTCCTGCATGTTAAAGATGTGTAGGCTATGTAACTGATTTCCTTTTGTTGGCCACCTCTCCCCTTGTAGAGTCACTTCCACATCATTCAACACAAAGTTCATGCTGAGTTTATCAAAATTCCATCGAATTCCCCCCCAGAGTTGATAGCCATTGCCCACCCAATATGAGATCATAAGTTTCCAAGTGTATGATATAAACCTCTGTAGCAAATGAAAACCCCTGCATTTCCCACAATAACTCCTCACACTTCTCAGTACACTGCAACACTTGGCCATTAGCTACCTCTACTGCCCTTGGTGTCACTGGCTTCTTTTCCCCCTTAATTCTTCCAGCCACCTTGTTGCTCAAAAAATTGTGTGTGCTTCCTGTGTCAATCAATATTCTTAAGGGCCTCTTCTTACACATTCCTTTAATTCTCATAATCTGAGGTCCTTCTCTCTCCCATACAGCATGTAAGGATAGCTGCAGATCCTCTTCCTCACCCTCCACATCCACTTCTTCTTCCACCTCATCTTCTGGGGAAGCTTCCTCACTCACAAGTCTCTGCTCGATCATTTGTATCACAAAAGATTTCCTCCTAGCACACTGATGATTTGGAGTAAATTTTTCTGTGCACCAAAAGCATTCCTTCTTAGCTCTCTTCTCATCTAACTCTGTTGGAGTCAGGTTAGTACTTGCTCTTACTCCTATCTTGTTCCATCCATTACTCCAACCTCCAGACATCCCAGACTGCTTAGAGTTAGTAGCAGTTACAGCTATAGGTTTGTTGTTCGAATAGTAGCTGCTAGAGACTTGTCCTCCACCTTGTATCACCTTTGATTTAATACCCAAGGCCTTCACAGTGAGCTCCTGCAACTTTGCCAAAGAATAAGCCTCAGCTAAGCTCCTCGGCTTGAACATCCTCACTGGCATTTGGAGTTCATCCATCAATCCAGATAAAAAGAAGCTGAGGGCTTGATCCTCTCGAATTCCTGCTCGTGGATAAAGCTCATCAAACTCATCCATGTAAAGCTGCAATGCTCCTCGTTGTTTCAAATTTCTTAGGTCGGCTAGTGGATCCTCATAGGCCTGCGTTGCAAATCTAGCTGACATCGCCATGATATAACATCTCCAATCTACGTATGCCATATCCCCTTGTAAGCTCGCAAAACCTTTGTGCCACTGTTGAGCTCTGCCTTCCAAATGGATCGCGGCCACTCTGACTCTGCTTCTCTCTGGCACTCTCGCAACCTCAAAAAAATACTCCGCTCTCATTACCCATCCCTCAAATCCATTCCCATCGAACTTTGGAAACTCATATCTAGTGGATCTCTCCCAATCGTTCGACTCATCCTCCGATTTCGTACCCGATCCATTCGTATTTGTTGCACCCGCAGCCGATTCTCCTCCACCACCGCCCGATCCTTCTCCTTTCACCCATAGTGTTTTGAATTGTTGATTCTGCAAGTTGATCGCAGCAATAGCATCCGTCAATTGCGTCATCTTCTCCCCATGCTTCACCGAGAACTCATCCAAAATTTCACTCACCCGATTCTCCACTAATTCCACCATTTTCTTCTCCATCTCCATACCACGCGTGACCGAACCCGTCCGGAATCGAGGGCTCTGGATACCACTTGATACGGCCCGAGCTCTAGATCGCCCAATCGTGACCGATATCACACCCCTCCGATCACAACTCAACAATCAACAAGCACACAATTAATCGAATGAACTGCAAATACAGAGCACCTCACAATAGGAACTATATTGCGATGAATCGAAGAGGAATTACAATAAACGATCAAGAGAAATGATAATGCGAAATAATAATGCGATGGATCCACGACCCAATGCACACACACATTCACGCTATCAACATGAATTACAAAGGTGGTGGTCCTTCTATTTATACTACTACTCTTCACGTGTTCCCCGTTGCCCTCCAACTCAGCATGCCACGTCATACGCCACGTCGGAATGTGCCATGTGCAATCATGTGCCTTATTGATCCTACCAACTTATTATCATCCTAATCACCCGAGCTCACACCTTGCTACCATCGCAGACGAAGATGCTAGCTCCATTGTTGCATGCATGGTGATGCTAGCTCCACAAAACTGAAGCCGTATGCGCTAGACTTCTATATTCAGCTTCAGTACTTGATCTAGCCACAACTGACTGTTTCTTGGCACACCATGATATGAGATTGTTACCATAATAAGTGCAGTACCCGCTTGTGGATCTTCTATCATCCAAATCTGCAGCCCAATCAGAGTCGGAGAAAGCCATTATTCTTCCATTTGAAGCTTGAATGTGTATGCCATAATCAATAGTCCCAGAAAGATACCTCAAAATCCTTTTTACTGCCCTCCAATGTGTATCAAGAGGAAAAGCCATGTATTGGCTCACTTTGTTGACTGCGAAATTGATGTCAGGCCTGGTTATAGCTGCATATTGTAATGCTCCAACAGTGCTCCTATAGAGCTTTGGATCAGATAATGGCTCACCAGTTGTCTTGCTTAACTCACAGTTAGACACCATAGGTGTAGGGCATCCATTAGCTCCAACCATGTTAACTTTCTTTAATAGATCTTTTATGTAAGTGCTTTGACAAAGATGAAGGCCCTTCTCTGTTTTTATAACTTCTACACCAAGGAAAAGACTTACCTCCCCAAGATCTTTTAAAGAAAAGTGAGCATTGAGTTGAGAGATGACAGCCTTGATAGAGGTTGGAGAATTTCCAGTAACCAACATGTCGTCAACATAAATGAGTAGATAAATGACTTCATCCCCTTTGTGCCTGAAAAATAGAGAAGCATCTGCTCTTGATTGAGAAAATCCAAGAGAAATAAGCACTGTATGCACAGTGAAAAACCATGCCCGTGAGGCTTGCTTCAAACCATAAATTGCCTTGTTAAGTTTGCAAACCACGTGTGGATCTCCTTGTTCAAAACCTGGTGGTTGTCTCATATATATATCTTGCTCAAGGGTGCCATTAAGAAAGACATTGTTCACATCCAAGTGAAGGACTGACCAGCCTCTGGAGACAGCAAGACTGAGAATTAATCTGACTGTGGTGGGCTTAACAACCGGGCTAAATGTCTCATTGAAGTCAAATCCAGGCTGTTGTGAGAAGCCTTGAGCCACCAATCTGGCTTTATGCCTAGCTATAGAACCATCAATGTGAAGTTTGAGCTTAAATATCCAAGTACACCCAATCAGATTCTTCCCCGGAGGAAGAGTGGTGAGAATCCAAGTACGATTTCTTAGAAGAGCTAAGAATTCAGATAACATGGTTGCCTTCCAAATAGGTATAAGGATGGCTTCAAGGGCAGATTTTGGAACGAGATAAGGAGACATGGCGAGAGAGAAAGCCTTAGGCTTAAATATCCCAGCCTTGGATCTTGTGATCATGGTATGTGAGGGGAGTAAGGGAGGCTGTGAGGGCACAGGGTGATTGTCAGAAGTATGAGGATCCAAAAAATGATCAGTTGATGATGATGAGTCAGAGGATGATAAAGAGTGATCAGGAGCATTTGTGGGTGGTGAACATACAGCATGAGTGTGAGGTGGTGTTGTTATTGGTGGTTGTGAGTTGGAGTGTGCAGCTGCATTGTGGGAAATGGTGTTGACAGGTGAAGCAAAGTCATGTGAGATAGCAGGAGAAGGAATGATAGGTATGTGATGAGGAGCATTAGGACTGACATATGGAAGAGGAACTGAGGCAGAAACAGAGGATTGAAAAGGAAAAACATTTTCATCAAACACAATATCTCTTGTAACAATAATTTTACCCCCAGGAAGAAGAGCTTTGTAGCCTTTGTGAGCTTGGCTATATCCAAGAAAAGTGGCTCTATCGGATCTGTAAAGGAGTTTATGCTTGTTATAGGGACGAATGAATGGATAGCAAAGGCATCCAAAGACCTTAAGAGTAGTGTAATCTGGTTTTGCTTTGTGTAATTTTTCAAATGGGGAGATATGATGGAGAGTTTTGGTTGGCAGAAGATTAATTAGGTGTGTGGCTGTAACAAAAGCATCATCCCAAAATTTGTGAGGGAGAGAAGCTTGAGACAGAAGTGAAAGACCAGTTTCAACTATGTGCCTATGTTTTCGTTCTGCCAAACCATTTTGTTGGGGGGTGTGTGGACATGAAACTCTATGCATGATACCAGATTCTTTGAGAAAGGATGTTAAGGCCTGGAATTCCCCTCCCTAGTCGGACTGAAGTATCTTGATTTTGGATGAAAACAAGTTTTCAATCATGACTTTGAATTGTTGAAAAATAGATAAGACATCACTTTTGTGTTTCAACAGAAAAATCCAAGTAAATCGACTGAAATGATCAACAAATGAAACATAATAGAGGAATCCATTTCTTGACACAATTGGGGAAGGACCCCAAAGGTCACTATGTATGAGCTCAAAAGGAGAATTGTGCACAGATTGAGAAAGGGAGTAAGGAAGTCTATGCGCCTTTGAGACACAACAAGAATGGCATAAAGAAGTAGATTTCATTGATTTGTATGGGACATTACATCTGTTTAGAGCAGCTTTGACAACATCAAAGGTGGGATGTCCTAGCCTTCTATGCCATATATCAAGATCTAAACTAGAACATGAGTTAGGAATGCTGCTAGAACAAGAAAAAACAGTAGGAGTGACATTTGCAGAGAACACAGTAGGTGCACTTGCTGCTTGATTGTAGACAGTAGGGGTTGACGAGTTGGAGCTATGGCTTCTCTTGATTGAAGGATGATGAACAATGAACTGATAAAGGCCGTTGTCAAGTGTTCCCTTGAGAACGATTTCCTTGGATAGACGATCCTTAACAAAACAAAGAGTCGGGTGAAATTCAAAAAATACATCATTGTCTTTTGCAAATTGTGAGACACTTAAGAGGTTTTTGGTGATGTTTGGTACATGAAGAAGGTTTTTAAGAAGAAGCTTTCTAGTGGTGGAAGAAGAAACAGAATCAAGATGAGTTTCACCAATATTAGCAATTTTAACACCAACACCGTTACCAAGGACTAGTTGCTTACCCCCTGTGTATTCGGCACTGATGTTGAGATTACTTAGATCATTGGAGACATGGTTCGTGGCTCCTGAGTCAGGGTACCAGCAGCTGGAACCACTTCCATCATAACTGTACTCTGAGGCGCTGCCCAGTGACTGAGGAATAGGAGCTAAGTTGGCTCTTTCTTGCACCATGTGTGCCGAAGGATTAGAATATGGCTGCTGGAATTGCTGGTTGGAGTAGGACTGTTGTGGAGGTCCTCGTGAAGTTTGCCCTTGAGCAGGAGCAAAACTTTGTTCAAAACGATACCAACACTTGTTTGCACTATGCCCAGGCTTTTCACACAGTTGGCAGATGATCTTGCCTCTACCAAAACCTCTTCCTGAGCCTCTTCCCCCTCTAAAGCTCTTGAAATTTCCTCTTCCACCATTGTTAGGAAATGATGGATCTTTCTTCTGACTGGATTGCTGCACCAGATTCAGAGTTGGTTGAGAACCTTCAGTGCTTCCTCCTGGATTTCTAGTGCTCTCCATTCTTGCCTCAAAACTGTGCAACAAAGCACAAACATCTGGGACCGTCCATGGTTCCGTTCTTGAAGAGATAGAGCACACGACTGGATCATAGTCTTGCCCCAGACCTCCAAGAATGTGCAAGATCTGTTCTGCAACAGGGATTTTGCATCCAGTGGATACCAGAAGATCGAAGTAAGACTTCATCTTGTTAAGATATTCACTTATAGGAAGTGAATCCTTTTTCAAGTTGTGGATCTGCTGCTTATATTGCAGCATCTTTGCTGTAGAGCGGCTTGCAAAATTGACTTCGAGAGTCTTCCAGATATCACGGGCTGTTTTCAGTCCTACAACCAGAACAAGTGTGCTCTCTGAGAGTGAAGAGAGAAGCCATCCAACTAGTCTTTGATCTTGCCTTCGCCAAGTCAGAAAGGCTGGATTCGGAATGATGGTACCTTCAACAGGTCCAACAATGGTTCGAGGTGGAGGATCCTCCCCTTCTTCGAGATATGACTCTAGGCCATAACCCCATACAGCCGCTTCAACTTGCTGCTGCCACATTAGGAAATTTGTTGCAGTCAACTTGACGGACAATGGTGGAATTTGTGACAGAGATGGAAAGGCGGATTGTGGTGGTGAAGAAAAATTTGTAGCATTTGAATCAGTAGATTCTGCCATTTTCAAAGGTTTAAAAGAAATAAACGATGGTCAGAGCCAGGATTAATCTCCTGCTCTGATACCATGAAAGAAACTAGAAATGAACATAATGAAAAGACAATAGCTGTGTTGCTCAATTCGGAGAGCTCTGGTTTGTTTCTTTGATAATATATATGCCCAAATATTTCTACAATTCATAGCCTTTATATAGCTAATGAAGGAATGTGAATACATGCTTTCCTAATCCTAAAAGCATCTGCAACTGACTAAATCCAAATCAGGTAAAGGACAAAAGATCATCCATTGTTGACTCCTCCAGCTTCTGCCACGTCAGCTAAGGGTGTGGTCCTTCATCACAGCTGGAGTAGCATCCTTAGGGGAGACAACAATCTCACAATTGTGATTGTCTCCAACATGTAACACCCAAAGAGTGGCAATATATTCAGTATATACCGGTATATGAAGGAAAAAAAAAAAAAAAAAAAAAACTCTTAATAGGCCGCTGAAGCTTTGGTTAATTAAATCTCACTTGTACAGTTTTTGGAAACCTATACTTTACTGGATGATGGATATATTGTGGTACAGATAAAATTTTTCTCAAATAGCACCTCAAAGTTGGAGTTAAAAGTTATCTTGAAAAACCCAATGGATTTGGATTGTATACTAATTCATGTATCAAACTAGTAGTAGTATATTTTACATTTCTGATCAAACCAAAAAGTTGAAAACTGTCCTCCCTGCTACATGATCCGTATCTATACTTATAATTCTATTTTTCTTGTTTTTGTCCTACAACTGAAGCTGCTGGTAATTAAAATGGAGATAGATTTCCAAGAACTAGTCCAGTTCAGGGATACTCTCCAGCCCTTTGAGGCCGATGCTTTTGCTATCGATCTTGAGTGGCTCTTTCCGCACCTCAGTGATCATCTCTTCAACCGAAACTCCTTCTTTCGCAAGCATTGCCTGCAGCTCTTTCTTGCTGATCACAACCTTGATCCTCACGGCCCCTGTGCCTCGTCTTCTCTCTTCCTCCACCACATCATCAGAGAAACGCACCCTCTTCTTCTTCTTCGCAGGCACGGGCAAGGGAAGAAGATAGTACAAGCGGCCTCGAAGCAGCTCGGTGTTGGGATGCAAGTGTTTCACTACAGGGAGTTTATCTGTGATTGCATGGTGAGAATATTCACACAGAATCTGGTGGACTTTGATTGGAGATTTGTATTCAATGATCTTTCCATCTGTTTTCATCACACTGATCACAGATTTCTGCTCAGCAACTAAGCAGTTTCCCATGTTTGGATTTTTTTGCAATAGAAGTTGAAATTTGATGAGTGAAGAGAGGTAAATTTTGTTGATGGTATATATATGGGAGAAGTGATGAGGATGCCCTCACATTTTGGCAATATTACAGAAGAAACCATCTAGGCCCCACTTAATGATTTTGTTGGAGTTTGTGATTAATTGTGATGGTGATTTTGATTAGTGTTTAATTTAACCTTTTGCTGGTTGGGAATACAAGTGCTTAGTACTAATTGGGAGCTGTCAAGTTTCATTTGGCTTTGGCATGTGAAAAGTTTACATAGAGCAGAATAAAATCTTGTGTGAAATTATTCATGGATTTGGATTCTCCATCAAAAATAGTGTGTATATTGTTTGACTAATATAATAATGACCTTTTGATTGTAGTTTGTAATTCATAAACTTAGAAGAAACTATATTTAAGAGAAATTTCTCTATGCCATTCCACTTGATAGAAAATAGGGCTAAAGCATCATGTTGCCTCTATTTGAAATAATGATATTTAGATTCATGTACGTGATCATATTCATGTCGACCCAGTGAAATTGTGTCTTAAATTAGTAATTTATTTTAATTAGCAAAAATAATACATGGGTGATACAAATAATATTTGGTTACTTATATTTAATTGTTTGAGAATATACTGTTAGTAATAAGGGGTGTGATTATATGATAATCCATATTTATGATGATAAAGTAATAACCAATTTATGCATGAAATATATTATTTAAAAAAAAATGATGTTTATAGTCAATAAAATGATATTCTTTCCTCATGTATAAAATGATAATTGTAATCAATAAAATGATATTTTGTTTTCATAAAATGATATTCTGCATGTATAAAATGATATTTTAGCAAAAATAAGATATTTCATCCATAAAAGGTTATCACCCTAAATATGAGTTATCATTCTAACTCACCATGTTAGTAATAATGTGTAATAGCCATCATTAACAGAACAAAAATACATACTATCGATTCAAAAAGTTGATTCAATTAATAGTATATATAAGTAAAATATTTTATCAGCAGAAAACGAACGTGATTAAATTTCACATGACTTAATAATCACCCAGGCGAGGCATTGTTAAACAAACATTGTAATTATGTAAATATTGACACAGCACAAGACCAACTCAATGGAGCACTTGTGGGAAGTGGAGCATTACCAAACAACCAACTATTTTACTGGGAAATTACAATATTTCCCCACTAAATGGTTGACTACAGTTTACCTCACTATGTTGACTACATTAATAATTAATCTACCACCATCATTTATTTTCCTTTGTTGAATATATTTCCTTCCTAATAATTAGGTCGGTTGGGCCTAAAGAAAATCACTGCACGCATGATCTTACTTTTACATTTAAGTTGATACTCCATATAATATCATCTTACTATTTTCATTTGTTGCATGTTTTATATTTTATATACGTAAGATATAGTCTCACTTATGAAGAAGTACTATAACTTATATATGCAGTCGCATGTTTCTCATATTTGCTATGAGAAAAACATAATTCATTGTTAGTTTAAGTAGATAGCTTTTGGTATTTCATTGCTACTAGTATGGAGCTTTTGTACGAGACAGAGAGGGAAAAAGATAGTGGCGAAAAGAAAAAAAAATGTTTCCTCAACTCAAATCGAGACAGACGACGTCGAAGAGTTTCAGCCGACTAGTTTCGACACCATGAATTTTATTTTCTAGATCTACGATGATATACAAGTTTTATTTATGTCTAGTTTGTGGGTTAGCTTAATATTTGAAAATTGAAATGGGTGCGTAGCATACTATCAATGAATAAAAATAATAAAACATGTTGGTGGAATTTCCATGTTAAATTGCAAGATAAATACATGTATAAAAAGATGTTGATTTACCCAAAAATTTAGGTGTTTGTGGTGGTCCTCAAACTGCCAAGATTTTGTTGCTCGATATGGACTGGTGCATATCTATCACCATTTTGCCAACTTGGTTTTCTATTTCCCTCCCCCCCCCCCCCCCACATAGAAAAAAAGGGGCCAACTGCCAAGTTTATTTTTTATAAACAATGTTGATTCACATAAACAATCTAAAACAAAGGGAATTCATTAAAGTTGAGTGACATGTCCAACTTCTTGATGCTTCATGCTAAATCAACAAAAAATGAGCAATTTATTTCATATAATTAACAAATAAACTCATTTTGAAATTTCATTTTAGGAATTCAAGGGGGGCACTATATATTCATATTCTCTATATTTTTTGACCCAAGGAAAAAAGATGAAACATGATGATACATACGCATACACTATTTGATTATGAATGAAGGAAACCTAACTCGAATTTTTTTGATATTATGAATGAAGGAAACCTAACTCGAATTTTGATATATCATGAGGCCAATATTTAGGACAATAGTGGATGGTTGTAGAATATATCTATTGCTTATTGGTGTAGTGGAGAGTGATGTTATCAATACGCATATTTGATATAACGCATACCTATTTGAATATCAAATTAAAAACAAATAAAATAAAGAAGATACTATTATACACATCAACTAAAAAGTGTATGCTAAAGTTTCAGAGAGGGGCATATTTTAAATTGTTTTTATTTTAAATATGTGGGTGGAGTTAAACGTATCGACTGGTCATTAGTAAGCAAATCTTTAGTCTTTATTAAATATTCATATTAAACAATTTGGAAATCGGCCGGCAAACTTTTTAATGATGCCCATCCCTATTAATTTGAATGTATAAACCATGCAATTGGGACTCTATTTCCTTTTCTTCTATTTCTGTGTTACACTTCACATTATAATAGCATTATATAGAGTTCCTATGTTAAAAAAATAGTCCATTTGAGGAACGACACAAGTGTTAATACAAAATTAATAAAGTAGATAGAATAATGAAATTAAATGCATAGAGTAAGATAAAAAAAAATAAAGTAGATGAAATAAAGAAATAAAATGCATAAAGTAAGATAAAGAAAAGAAAATATGGATAAAGAAAGTGATTGAAAATTAAAAAGTAGATATGAAATTGAGAGAAACTTTCCATTTGTACTGAGTTGATAATTGATATTGAGTATTCATTATAACGTCATTTGATTTGCAATACATGAATGTGAATTGTGTACTAAAAGATTAGTAGGGAGTATCTAATTTTATTTTTAGTTTGACCAGAAGTGTTCGGAACTTGTCTTTGATCCAATCAGACTAATTCAGCTTAATCGGGTTTGCGAATTAAGGCTAAAAGTCCCCCAGTTGGTGGAGATGTTATAACCGGCGACCTCATAGATCACCACAACTCCTTGCCATCAACTGCACTACAACTTATTGGTAGAGAGTAGTATATAATAAATGAAACAATATTGAATGCGCATGTAGTTGAGTAAATTAATAGGGAAGACTCGGCGTATACAAATAAAGGGTAGTGATAAAATGTAAACTCTTAATATTGTACACACTCCAAACTATGATCTGGATCGTTAGAAAACGTCAACAGATGACAAAATAACAGCAACAAAAAATGTCAACACAATGTTAACACAACATCAACCGTTGACACTTTGTTGACATTTTTTATTGATATTGTTTGTCATCAGTTGATTTTTTTTAACGGTCTAACTCTAAATTTGAAGATTGTACAATATTTAGAGTTTGCATCTGATTACATTCCTACGAATAAATAAGAACGAAATGGACAATGCATCACTAGGATTTATGAAAGAAAATATCTAGCAGCTTTAGAGTTATCAGATAACAAGTTGCCATTTGTTTCAAGACAATTGCAGCAAGAATATGCATTTGATGCAATGGTGGATCTTTTGAATAAAGAAATTATCCCACTTTTGATCCATAAAAGTTTGGTACACCAGAGGAAACGCAATCAACAATGTAGGATCGAAGATATTTTTTTTGCTTCAAAAGACAGGATCCAAGATTTTTTCTTTTTTTGCTTCAAAAGACAGCAGCAAGATTGAGATATAGACAAAAAGGCAAACTTGCAATAACATCAATTATATTAAATGATTACCCCATTTTTCTATTTTGATCAAAATCAAGCATGCTTCCCCACATACACATCCTGAATCTATTTCCTTTTTGTCTGATTAAGGTGAAAAACAGTTATAGACGAAATGATAAAGTGTACTATAATGTGTTTATCTATATTTGTTAAAATTGCTCCCCCAATCCCTTATAAATAGGCCATTTCCGAGTGACACGAGCTTTAATATGTAATTGATAAAGTAAGAAATAATAAGAAAAAATAGTTGAAATTGTGTAATGGATGATGGAGTCATAAATGATAAAGTAAAAGAAAAGGAGAAAAAGACTATCATAAATAGATATGCACTATTTCTATGGAACGAGGAGAGTATACTTTTTCTACTTATTTTAAGGGATAAATGTCTGAAGTATTATTTGATTTTTCCATAAAATTACACAACACTTTCTTATTATTTTCAAAATCCTAAATCTCAATAAACTCAATCATGCATTTACGGTTCAATACTTTTCTAATTACAATTAATGTTTTTCTTAAAATTCTACAATTACAAGATCAGTCAATTTTTCAATATGCCCATTCTTATGATTTCTCATACATTAATATTGATTTGATAATTAATTAATTAATAAATATTCATACGATTAAAATATTTTATTTGATTCATCTTTATTAAAATCTATAAGTTTAAATTAAGATTTACCAGTTTTATGTATATTTAATTCAACATATTTTAATCTCATCTAGTACTAAATGTCTTGTTAAAATTATTTTAGACCTAATCTAAGCAATCAAATAATAATAAAAAATTTAATAGTACTACTTTAATCTTAAATAAGGAAGTGTTATTATTTGTTTCTCATTACTTTATATGACTATCTCAACTAAAATTTTCCTATCTCCGCATCTCAACTAAAATTTTCCGCAATTAAGTGAGGATGAGAATTCCATAAAACAGACAAAAACTGTGTTACAAACAGTCACCATCTACTTTAACCACCCACACTCACCATGATATAATCCATCATCTCTTCTTTCCTTTTTTTGGAAATTTCACTCTTAAAATATCGGCTGCTTTTGGACCAAGATTTGGCCGGTAGACCCGCTTGAGTTGGGCGGTTGCCGCCATCTACAATTTCTTCTAGGGCCACTTTCATCAGTTTGATAATTACAATAGAATACATAAATTAATTTCCTTATCTGGAATAAAAATTGTGTCAAGATTGCAGTAAAAGGAAAAAAGGCTTCCTTCCCTTGCAAGGAGAATGCATAGATCACGCACCATTTCTTCCGGATTAATAGACGTTTATTTGCTGAACCCATGAAAAAAAAAATGTTAATTGATTGGGAGTTGGCCTTGAAGATTCATTATTTGTTTCGTATACCATTATATCAAAAAAGTAAATTTTCAAAACAGAAAAATATATTATCTATTTATTCTATTTAATTCAATTTTATATATAAATATATTTAATATGAGTTGTGATTAATGCCGAATAAATTTTAAAGACCGAACTAAAGACCAAATATTGTCCATCCATTTTCTTAATATTGTGGTTATGATTAATTTACCATTATTTCACTAAGTTAATCCAAAAAAGTTGCTTAAGGGTATTTCAGGAAATCAGTTTAATTTTGGGAAATCAAGCATAAAATATGTGATTCTTCCTTTCTCTCAATTCACGATCTACCTCAATCGCGATCTGCATCAATTTCGTGATCTGTCTCAATTTCGCAATCTTCTGAGTCCCATCCATGGAGAATTCCACACGTGAAAATCATCAGCATCTCGATGGACTAGGAAAGACACTGACAAATTCTGCGGTTGAAGATGGATCTACATCAATCAATGATGAAGATGGTAGTTAAGGGCTGGGTCGATACGATACATCGTATCGAAAACGTCGTATCAAAAACGTTGTATCGTGTATCGTATCGAAAATATCGATATTAAAGAATTTCATATCGTTATCATATCGAAAGTTTCGATATACCGAACTTTCGACATATATAATATCAATATCATTATCGTATCGATATTTCGATATATCGTACCGAAATTCGATATATCGTTCAGAATGATATGTCGATACGATATATCGAAATATCGTACCGTTTCAAATACTTGTATATCGAAAAATATAATTTCAAAACTGAAAAATAACACAAAAATTAATAAAACTTCAACACAATAAAATAAATAGTGTTCTTATCTCCATAATCAAAACACAACCAAGTAAAAAAAAAAACACCATAAAGTTTGAACAAACTCCATCACAATAATTAGCAAAAACTAGTAGCTGTCTTGATCTTGATTCTTGAACACCAAACCCTTCATCTTGTCAAAATCATCTAGAAATGTTAACCTACATACTCCAAGACCAAGAGAGATGAGAGATTAGAATTGAACAATAAAATGGGCATATACAAATTAGATAGACAACACAAAGAAGTGGACATTTAATTGACAAATTACAAACGAAAATGAGAGAATTGCACTGTCTATATTTGGCTAGAAGTGTTACATAATACTCCCTCCGTCCCACATTTATAGTCACATTTAGTTAGGGCACGAGTTTTAAGGAATTGGTGGAGTGTGTAATTAATGAAGTGGGATGGTGGAGTGTGTAATAAATGAAATGAGATAGAAGAGTGAGATGGTGGAGTGTGTAATAAATGAAGTGAGATGAAAGAGTGTGTAATAAATTAAGTGAGCTGGTTGAAGGTGAGTCCCTTGTTGACTTCTTGGTTTTTTATTTTTGTTTGGTTTATTTTTATGTTGATAATGACATTTGGGTGTAATTTTAGTGAATAATGGGGTAAAATTTTATGTCCAAATATGAAAAATTCTAAATGTGACTATAAATGTGGGACGAACTTTTATGGCAAAATGTGACTATAAAACTGAGACGGAGGGAGTAATGGATAACTTAGTCACTTGACTAATGGCTCAATTCCAGCCATCATCCCAAGATTTGCATACTATAATCTTCATGGCTGCCTTTGAAATATCATCTTAAAGGTTTAGATAACACCAAATTTCAGTAACAAGCCAAGAAAGCTTGCAGATAAAAGGGAAGTTTAATCACGAAGAGTCTAGCAAATTTAAGACTAATACCTCATCATTTGGTGGATCAACCAGTAGAAGATAAATTTGGAGAACCATCTCGAGTGTCTTGAGTAATGGTTGAGTGACTTGAGCCTAAAAAAAAACATTAAATGTAATTAATAATATATGACAAATAAAGTTTATAAATTAAAGAAACACTTACTTTCTTCAATTCCTTCAATTTCTTGATAAAAAGCAAGGTCATCATCGGTTGGATCCTTGTATAAGCTAAAATCATCCGCTTTAAGCCAATCATTGGTGCACACAAATGCCAAAACCATTTTTGGACTCAAACTACTCCTAAAAGGATCTACAACTCTTTTGCCCAAGCTAAAAGCGGATTCACTAGCTACGGTTGAGCTTGGAATTGCAAAGATATCTTTTGCAATGAGTGAAAGGATTGGATACCTTGTTCCACTTTCTTTCCACCATTCTAACAGATCAAACAGGGATTAGATCGCTTCTCCATCTCATCAGCTAAGTACTTATCCACTTCATTAGATATTTGCTTTAGTTGGTCTTGAGAAACTTCTTCTTGAACTCCATTATACAATTCATCAAAAAGACCCAAACCACCTAGACCAGTATCATCTCCATCACCACTATTTTCTAGAAGTGGTTTCTGAGTAACCAATGTATCACTCACTCCCTTATACACGGCCAACAAAGTCACCAAGTCATTTTTAAATCGGTCACACAACTCTTGAACCTCTTGGCTAGAATCTCCAAATCTCTTCAATTTCTTCACACTAACTTGAAGCATTTTCAGCTTGTTCCTCGGGTCCAAAACATTGGCCATAAACACAACTGGATTCATTTTATTCCAATCACCCAGTACTTGTCAAATTTCACCTTCATCGCTTTTGCAACCTTTGACATAATCGGATCCGATTCATCACATTTTCTTCAATCTCGATTTGTAGAGCAAACATAGATACAGAAATCATTTGTGATGTAGGAGTTTTTGATGCACTTAACTCTAAAGTGACATCATAAAAATTCTTGAGAAAATGAACAAATGCTTTTGCAATACCCAATCCTCTTTAAGTGGAGGTCCCATTCATTTTTTTTGCCCTTGTCATCCTTTTTCATCAAAGTATCTCATGAAAGGAATCCATTTGTCAGCCATTCTTTCAAACACCCTTCTATATTTGACAAACTCATAGTTTAGGATGTTTAGATGGGTGATTAATGCATGTTGTTGAATCTTTTGAGGTATAAAGTTAGGTTTCATCCACTTATTTGCTATTATTAGAGGTAACGAGTTTGTCGGAGTTTTGATGCAAAAACAGGTCTAAAATAGGCAAAACGGAGCAAACGGGCTGATTCCAGAGAGTTTGCCCGACCGGGTGTTTTTCATATACAAAACGCCCGGTCGGACGTTTAAAGAAGAGAAACAGAAAGTTCGCCCGGCCGGGCATTTTTCATCCGAAGATACGCCCGGTTGGGCATTTGAAGACTGCATCGCTATTGTTCCAGAAAGCCCGACCGGCCATTTTTCCACTTACAAATCGCCCAGCCGGGCGATACTTACTGATGCAAAATCAAGAGAGAAAATCGAGAGATTGAAGAGGATTGAAGGCATGGAGGCTTCCATCTTCAAGAGATTGAAGAAGAAGACTCTCCCCAACATCAATTCCACCTTAGGGAGTTCTAATTTCCATTTCCATTATGTTTTCCTTTGTTTCTTTTGTATTTTCTATTGTTTTGTGTTTGACTATGAGTAGCTAGATTTCCATTAGGAATTTGGTGAACTTTGTATGGAATTCATGGGTTGAACCTTGATTTATGCTTATCTATCTCATTGTGTTGGTTTTGTTGGTTATTGAGCTTTTATTATCCAATTGCTTAGCTACCAATTTGATATATCTTGTTCTAATTGTTGACATTGAGAGATGCATTATTAGAATGGTTAGGTAATCAACAACTCCGTGCATTACATGTGATTGAGAGATGCATGAGCTAGAGAGAGGGCTTGGGTCCGTTGTTTTAGGGAGTCAATCTCGAATTGTATGGAGGAGACTACTCTACAGATTGATCCACGTGTTAGATGCACCTGAGAGAGGGTCTAACCAATTATCCCGACTTTCCTATCAACACATGAGACCCAATAGATGAGCATGACTCCTAGGTGACACCCGTGATCCATACTAACAAATCCGTATCCCTACCTTTCCCAATTTGTGTGAAAACCATCTTTTATTTGCTTTGCTTAGTTAATTTGCCTTTATTGCTTATTTGTTCTTTGGTCTTAGTTAGGAAAAACCAAAAACCCCTTTTATTAGTCTAGATAGTGTTCAAAGTTGCATCGTAGTACTCAAGCCGACTTTTAGTCTTCGTGGAACGATAATTTTAGCTTGCCACGTGCTACTTTCCCGTACACTTGTGGGTGACATTTTGATTGCAAAAATAATATTTCAATGCAACATCAAGCATTTTATATGTTGAATTCCACCTCATTTTCACATCCATTGGCACTGTTGACATACAAGAAAACTTGGCTAGTAGTGCATACTCTCTAAATTTACTCATTCTAGAAGGGGAAGAATGAATAAACAGGGGTAATTACACCCTACATACAAAATGTTTCACCAATGTTTCAATTGAGTACAAAATGTTTTAAGTTAACAAATATCATACAAAAAGTTTGATTAGTGTTTCAAATTAGTACATTCCGTCTAAAAATCACTAACATCGTTACTTTTTCTTATTTTTCATCTCTTCAACTCTAAAATTAGCTACAAATATTAGCTAAAAGTTCAATGTGAATTCAATGCTTGATAAAATGCCCATATGGCAATGCATAAGGTATTATTTAGAGAAATAATATCATGTTTTTAGCGCATAATTTTGGAGAAAAATAAGAAAAAAGTAATAGTGTTAGTGATTTTAGATGGAATGTACTAATTTGTAACACTAATCAAACTTTTTGTATGATATTTGTTAACTTAAAATATTTTGTAATCAATTGAAACATTGGTGAAACATTTTGTATGTACTTTGTAATTACCCCGAATAAACACAACAATATTTCTTATAGACTTAACTGCACAATTAAGCTCCTTTAATCCATCCTTGACAATCAAGTTTAGTATATGACAAGCACATCTCAAATGCAAATACTTTCTATCAAATTGCAATGTGTTTTCAATATGCAATATTTTCTTCAAATAATCAATCGCACTATCATTCGAAGATGCATTATCAACCACAATGAAAAATATTTTTTCTATCCCCCATTCTCTCAAGCAAAACTCAATCATCTTGCCTATTTTTTCTCCAACATGACTAGTGATTTTCGTGAAATTGATTATTCTCTTATGCAATTTCCAATCACTATCTAGAAAGCGAGCAGTGATGACCATGTAATTGATATTATGAATTGATGTCCATGTGTCAGTAGTAATACTCACTCTTTGCCCATTGAGCACAATTTTAATTCTCTTCTTCATATCTAAAAACAATTCAAAAACCATACCTGCAACCTTCTTTCGGTCGGGAATTTGAAACTTTGGTTCTAATTCATGGACAAGCGCAACGAATTCTTTTCCCTCAACAGCCCGAAAGGACACTTCATCTATAATAACATATTCTGTGACCTTCAATTCACACCTTTTTTTATTAAAAGAATGAGGCTCTATTTGACTTCCTTTTCCCATAGTCTCATTTGTCAACACAGTTTGGCCCTTGTCATTTCCACTCACAGCATATAATGGACTTAATTCACACTTCTTCTCCAACTGATACTTCAGTCCAGTAGTACTCTGAGTAAGAGTTGGTACTTCAGTTTTGCAGTAGTTGCATATCCCTATTTTTCTTTCTCCTTGACTCGTCTTCTTCGTTGTTTTTTCGAAGTGCTAACAATATTGACTTCTACCTCTCTTTGTAAGAGCTAAAGGTGGTTTTTCTGATGAATCTTCCGCTGATCGTTTTCTACTAGTAACCTCATCATTTTTGAAGTGCTTTGTTACTTTGATGGTTCAGAAGTGGGTGGTAGTGGATGCGAATGAAGCTTCTGATTCCATTATGAAAAAAATAACACTCGGTCCCTTCCGAGAAGCCCCCGCGATAGTCAACCCAGAAGACAAAGCACTCCTGACGCTTGGCTCGTCAGGGGGTTCGCACACTGGGATTATTAGGAAGGCTATAAGCGGAGCCAATCTGGAGAAGAGTGGAGAAGAAGAGATGGATTCTACATCTTCCTCCTCATTTGGACTAAGTTCAGGAGAAGAAAGTGAGGCAAAAAAGGGGATCAGAATGAGAAGCCTGGGGCTGAGTAATAGGCCAGGAAGGGAAGAAATTAATCGAGTAATTGAGAAGCTAGCAGCGGATGCAAATCAGGAGATACAAGAGATTGAACGAAGGCGGAAAGGGAAATCAGTGGAGGGCGCAACAGAGTACCACATGTCAGGTCTTCACGACCTGACCGAGACAAATGACGAGGACGAGGTTGCACCTCGTGGTTGGAAAATTCTCATGGAGGAAGCGGTAGACACACTGATAGAAGTCGGTGCAACACAACATGAGTTGATGGAAGGTCAGAAAAGGCAGACGACCGAGGTTGTTAACCTTATTGGTAGGATGATCTCCTGGAGGAAAGAGGAGCATCGACCCTCTCACACTGCCTCACCAGGACTGAGAAGGAAGCCCAGACCTACCACCACTACGGACCAACCGTCTTCTGCACTTCATGACCCATCCGCGGCAAAGAGAGCAAGGCACTCTGGCTCCCATGGGGGCTAGAGGAGAAACTAGAACAGCTAGACCAAGAAAATAAAAGAGTTAAAAGTGTGGAACAGGGGAAAATAAAAGAGAAAATTAGAAAAAATGGGCAGGAAATGTTGTTAACATGATCCCAAGAAAAAAATTAGAAAGAAAGTTTGTTAGAAAATGGGCAGGGAAATGTGTAGCCTGACCCACAAAAAAATAGAAAAAAAAAGAGAAAGAGAAAGGACTGGAAATGTTGTAACCTGACCCTAAGAAAGTATTAGAAAAAAAATAAGGCCAAGGTGGCCAAGGATAGTTGAAATGTTCAGTCTGTACATAGGGAGGTTGTTCTAGTTCTGTCCATAAGTTCACATGTCCTTCATTCTTGCACCAGTCAGCATGAACTTAGAACCCTAGGATCCTCACCTATATACACTATAACCGTTGGCCCCATTACAACCTAAATAAAAGACCTTAAGGAGTTAGCTTATGTCAGTAGAACTCTAGCATCAATGGTATGACAAAATGAATGAGAGAATGTTCATAACAGTTCTGGTGAGGATTGAGTGACCGAGTGAATCCAACAGTTGGGGTGATAGAAGCTATCTTGACAAACAGACAAGCATGATTAGGTAGAAGAGGGGAGGGAAATGAATCTGAGATTGTAGACGATTCGATTGGCCTTAAGCTTGTGGGGACAATTGCCAATAAACATAAACCAATTCTATCTTTCTTCTCTGTGTTTTTCTTTTTTTCTTTATGTCAGCGTGTTAGTCGTTTTTCTTCTTTTTCCTTCTTTTCTAGATTTTAGGTTTTGTTCTTGGTTTTTGCTGTTTTCCAGTAAAAACCATGCATTGAAACGTGCCTCTTTTCTTTTTTCTTTTCTTTCATACTTGAGGACAAGTATGAGTTAAGTGTGAGCAGTTTCATGCATGCGTTTTATAGTAAAACTACACTTAAATCAGTAATGATCCTTTTTGAGCCAGGTATGTGTAGATTTTACCCTAAATCGAAGATCGCACCATTCGAGAAGGCGAAAGCAAAAGTTGAGGAAAGGAGGAGAAAAATGGGGGCATTGAGCTGATCAAGTCAAATATCAACCGGAGCCAGCCAGACTCTGCGCAGAAGAGAAGATTACAAAACTTCACTCTAGAGTGTGAAAGGAGGAGATGTCATATCGGGGAGGTGGTACCCTAGGGATCAGAGCCCTACGCCTCCCTATATAAAGGAGCCTTACACACCAAGAAAAGGGAGTTCCCCCATTTTCATTTCTGCACTTTAGTTTAGAGGGGGTTCTCACCTGTCTTCTCACCTGCACTTTAGCTCGCTGCACACACTTGGTTCCGTCTAGATAGCTATTAGTTTGCTGCTTTAGTGTTTGTTTTCTCGCACAATTTCCATTTCCGTCTGTAATTCCACTTCGAGAAGGGGTGATGTAACAATTTACCGCTTTCCTAGCTTAGATTCTGTTTTTTGTTTCTTTATGAGACCCGTTTCATGCATGGGTTTTATAGCAAAACCGCACTGAATTCAGCAAACTAACGACCCTTTTTGAGTCAGGTGTGTGTAGATTTCACCGGAAACCGAAGATCACATAAATTCAGAGGGCGAAAGTAAAAGCTAGGAAAAGAGGAGAAAAGGAGCGGCTTTTGAACTGATCATGTCACATTCCAACCGGAGCCAGCCAACCTTGCGCTAGAAAGAAGATTACGAACTCCACTCTAATGTGCGAAGGGCAAAAGCGTCATTTCAGGGGGGTGGTACCCTAGGGATCAGAGCCCTACGCCTCCTTATATAAAGGAGCCTTGCACACTAAGAGAAGAGAGTTCCCCACATTTCATTTCACGCCTAGTAGTTTAAGGAGGTTCTCTTTAGCGTAGGTAGGATTTCTAGCTCTCTTTTCTATAGCTGAAATCAATATTCTTCTCAATTCCCTGCTTCTCAAGTTTCTGCACACACTTGGTTCCGTTTAAAGTAGCTGGTAGTTAGCTGTTTTCCCTGCTTTCTGCGTACAATTGTCAGTCCTATTTTGTAATTCCATTCCGAGAAGGGGTGATGAGACAATTTCCTGCTTTCCTAGCTTAGCTTCTGTTTTATTTTCATGTATTGACTCTTGTTCCTACTTTGTTTTAGTTTAATTTGAAGTCTCTATTTCGTTTTCCTTGTTTCGTGCTTGTTTTATGTTTTAACGTTTAGATCTGATTTCTCTTTTATGCTTTCTTTTGAGTCTTAGTTTAGATCTGCTGTTGTCTGTTGAGTCTTTGTTTTCTTTTAGATCTACGTGCTCTCTTTTCGTTTCTGCATGTTTTAGCCGTAGTTCGTCTTTTTACGTAGTCATAGCTTAGACCGTAGAAGTAATTTTTAGTTTTATGTGTTTTTGCTTTGTTTCATCTTCCTCAGCTTTTCAGATCCGTTGTTGCTCTGTTTTCTTTACGCTGATTTGTTGAGGAAGATGATTCTGACAAACCCGTTTATGCTGTTTTCCCTTTTTATAGTAATGTTTTCTGAGTTGATCAGTTAGGTAGTTTAGTTGCTCAACTTAGTTTTCTTCTTTTCCGCACCTGTAGATACTTAACCCACCTCCTAAAGTAAAGCGTGGCAGCAGCCAAGCCCCAAGCCGTATCACACAAACAATCGAAACGCATCATCTCTGTGGGATCGATCCTTACTTCCCTATACTAGTTATTAGTATTAGTGGGTTAAGGTTTTTGACGCCGTTTCCTTTCTATACTCTCATTTCCTCTCGCTCAAGTCAGAGCCACTCAGCTTGATCAGCCCGAACATCTACTGGATCCATTCACCCGCATTTTGTAGGTGAAACATGCAGGAATAGGCTGGCTTGATCAGGTCGGATGCCCAGCTTGAGCAGCTTACAACGACACAATCAGCTATCAAGAGGAGGGAGAACAAGAGAGGGGGAAACCGGTCCGATCAAAATGGCGCCGTTGCCGGGGATGATGGCGCAAGGGGTAACTTGTTATGAGATACCTTGGGTGTAAATATTTTTGATGTCTTCTTTATTTCTTAGTTTTTGTTTGCAGATTTTTTCGAGATAGCTTAGGCAGCAGAGGAAGATCAGTACCTTGTCTATGAGGACTGATCAACTTTCATTCTGGTGCTAGCCCATGGACCACCAGTGCCAAAGCATACTTAGATGGGCAGAGCGTCTCAGGTTTTAGGTAGAAATTTTAGTGTAAATTTTATAAATAAACTTTTTGTTTCTTTTTGTTTACCCTAGTTCGAAGGCACTGAGTCAGCAAGGCAAGAAGCAGAAGAAGGAGTGGAGCCACAAGATGATCGAAATGAACCATTCCCCACTCCACCACCGACTTACTCAGGGGCCTGCTGTGAAGAGAGTGAGGACACCACCTTGGTGGACCCACTGTAAGGGATAGCCACCCTAGACCAAGAGGAGATACAAGAAGAAATCACTATGGAGATAGGTTCAATCTATGCTCACTCTATTGCTGAACAACTATCTGCCATATCTATGACAGAGGGGCAGAGAGCCATGTACATGGACCCAGAAGTGCTTACCATCTTACCTACCTTCTTGGGGACTGAAGCCGAAAATCCAATTAATTTCCTTCGTGAGTTTGACAAAATTTGCAGAGTGCGGAAGAGGCCAGAGGGGTCAAGTGAGGATGATCTCAAGCTGAGAGCCATTCTCCTCTCTCTGAAGAATGAAGCAGATGCATGGTTTAGAGGTTTGGAGCCCAACAGCATTAACACCTGGGCAGAATTCGAAATGGAGTTCCTAAACCACTACATCCCAGCATCAATCACTACTGCACGACGAAGGGAAATTAGGGAAGCCACCCAAGGGTATGGTGAGAGCTTGGGCAAATACTGGAACAGATATCAAACCCTTTTGGAAGCCTGTCCGAATCAAAACCTGAAGGAAGTGGAGATATACTCCAATTTTTATGATGGAATGTGTGCTAAGAGCAAGGACTTGGTGAACTCATCAAGTGGAGGAAGCTTCTACAAGCTGAAGCTAAGCAAAGCCAAGATTGTCCTAGAGAGGCTGTTGACCGCAAAGCGGGAGTACGGGGATGCAGAAGAGCCCTAATTGGAGGAGCAGGAGAAGAGTACTCCCACTAGGGGACATGGACAATGATCTAGGCCAGCCAACGCTCAACCATTCCTATTCAAACCCACTTCCAAGCTGAACAGGTGAATCACCACCAGAGTACAGGGGAATTCTGGAACATAAATGGAAGCTGGAGCCCTGAAGGCCAAGCAGAGGTGCGTCAACAGGAACATCCATACGGGGGAGAATAGAACAGGGCAGAGGAACATAAGAGCTTCCAAGCCTATACCAAGCCTTACCCAATTTCTACCCAGACACCCACCTGGCCGATGGAAGATCCAAGCTACCAACCATACTCTGGATATCAAAGTTATGAATCCTACCCACCTACATACCAACCTGACTACTCCAACCATCACTCATCATACACCCAATCCTGTCCAGACCAAACTTGTCCAGATCAACCTCACCCCCAACCTCAACCTCAGTAGAGTTTTGAACCAACACCTGGAGAGAATCATAATACAGACTCTGCAGCATAGGAGACCGAGGAGGTGACTGCATCCCAACAGGACGTGCGGAATAGCATGAAATCAGAAGCTGAAATTATCATGAAGATGCAGCACACTGCACACATATGAGGAACAAAAATCCCACATGGACAGCATGATCAGACAAGTGGCCCTACTCGCTGAGATGATCAAAGAAGTCAAAGAAAACAGAGCCAGGTCTGAGGTGAATGGAGGTGCAGAGGTGAATGAAGGAGTGAAGAGAGCTGAGGAGATAAAATCAGCTGAAACGGAGAAGTCAGAGGCACTATCTGAAGAACAAAGAGCTGAGGAAATAGAAACAGATGAGAAGAAGTCGACAACCACACCACCTGAATATGATGCATCAAAGAAAATCATAGAGGAAGCATGAGATGAGTCTCGTGGGGGATGAAGAGACCATTCAAGCGTGGTGAGAAAATTGACAAAAACTCACTCTATCCTAGTTCAGATAGTGCCCGCGCCAGAAGAGAAGGTGATAGAATTCACAATCTTGGTGGAAGAAGAAAGTACACTAGCGGAAGAACCACCTCCAGTGATCGACCAATCTGAGGGGTGTAGCTATGAGGAAGAAGAGCCAGAGTGGAGAGATGAGAGATCAAGGAGAAAGGCTGCAAGAGCTATATACTTGGTGCAACTACAACCATGGCCAGAACTACGAAAGATGGCCAATCCTCCTCACTCTGGGGTACGTCCTAAGGAGAACAAAAAGATTCTAGGGACGTACCGACATCATCGAAAAAGGCGGGGTATCAAGCTGAAGGAAATCACCTAGAAAATTAATGGATAGCAAAAAGAGAAGTTGAGTAAGACGTCCCAAATGATGATCATTCTGAGAGAAGCCCACTGGAACCCCAAACTGATCAAGTTAGAAAGGAACCTAGATTGACTTGATCCGGTTAACCAGCATAAGGCAGTGGTTTCGAAGACTACGAAAATTTTAGGGAGTGTCTTATCGCATAACTCTTTTTTTTGTATATCCCAGCAAAAAGAATTTTGAATAATTAAGAGAATTGATATTTGAAAATAATAAAGGTGTTCTCTCAAATATTTTGGCGCACTCGGCAGAACTTTAATTGGAAATCCTTCAAGGATCCTTTCGCCAGTGTGGTAGAGGGCTTTTTTACTTTACCTTTGCTCTTAGCACAATTTTGAAAATTTAGGGAAAAAAAAAAATTACTGTGTATTTTGTCTTTCACTAAGTAGGAGCTAGGAGAGGTAATTTCAAATAAAGACAATAATATAAATTCTCGGTTTTGAATTTTAGCGCAGGAATGCGAAAAGGCGCTGATGTCGCAAAGAGTCGTTTCAACTTCCTACCTCTCTCTTCAAGTACGAAAAGACATCCCCATTCTGCAGCACAGCCACACCAAATTCGGAAACCCTCCTTGCTAAGTTTTAGCCCAAATCTTCCGAAACTCTCAAACTACAAATGGATAAGCCTTCATCTTCTCGCCCACCCTATAAATCCATGCCTGGACGACGGTTGCGATTGATTCTGTCGACTCCTCGGCCAGAAGGTGCGGCGATTCCACCTGTACGACAGTTTCCACAACCACCGGAGTTGTTCGGTGGAAGTCTGTATGCGAACATCATTAGGGAGACAAGAGAACGGTGGAATCGAGCACGGCTAGAGGCTGGAGAAGAGGGGAGTAGTGACTCGTCATCATCTTTGTCGTCATCGTTACGTTTCAGCGATGTTAGAGAATTCAACGAAATAGCAGACGAGGTGATACAAGATATCCACGAGGAAGAGAGGGAGAGAATCTCGGGGAAGTCGCAGGAATCAAAGGAACTAGTGGTGTTAATTTCAGAAGAGAGAGAACAGGACCAGGAAGCACAGATGGGTGAAGGGGGAGTGAAGGAATCAGAAGACTGGAAAACTCACATGGAGAACACAATCAATCAGTTGCACAGAGAGAACGCTGCGTTGAATGAAAGGGTGAACCTTCAGGAAGAGCAAACCCATCTACTGATAGGAATGGTGGAAAGAATACTCAGCAGTAGAGAAGAGGGAGCACAAACCCCTAAGCAACCGCTACCAGCGTGCTTGAGCCAGAACAAGCCTTCGAGGCCACTTACAGGGGTTCACCTGGCAGAAAGATCGAGGAAGAGGAAGCCCTCCCCCACAATCAGTCTACTAGCTCCAGCAAAAAAAAGGACTCAAAATTCCGGCTCCAACAGTATCCGGAGCAGGAGTTAAAACAACAAGACCAAGTAAATTTTAATTTTCATCGAATTACTAATATGGTTTGTCTGAACACTGTTTGTTATAGCCTTGTTTGAGCTGGAATGCGAAGTAGTGATTTTGCTATCTGAAGGGTCAATGATTTTGAATTGTTAATGAATTTTTGTATGATTCATGATGAGTAACTTGATGGTAGGAGCACCAATATCTTGATTAATTCTATATCCATGTTCCTGCTAATTTTCACAACCTGAGTATTCTGTAATCTCACACTTAGCCCAGTGCCTGGTCTAAGTGAGAGAAGTTTGTTTGCTTTTCTGTCTTGTTTTTCTTTCTGGAGCATGTTTCTTTTAAGTTCGTTGTTCTCTCCCACTTAGCCTAGTGCCTAGTCTAAGTGTGAGAAGTTTATTTGTTTTCTTTGTTGAGCATGTTTATCCTCCAGTATGTTATATTCTCCCACTTAGCCCTGTGCCTGGTCTAAGTGCGTGAAGTTTGTTTGTTTTTCTTCCTGTTTTATCTTTTGGGAACATGCTCAAGGTTGTTTTGAACCCTCACACTTAGCCCAATGCTTGGTCTAAGTGTGAGAAGTTTGTTTGTTTTGACCAATAGTTTCTTTTTATAGTTTTACCTTATTGTGCTCCCTGTGTTAAAAATAAAGAACTGGTTTAGGAAAATAGGCAAGTTTTCCTAAGTGAGAGTGATTGAAGAAAGGATGCATGTTGATCTGTAAGATTCCCTTCTTTAATAAGCCAACTCTTCTTGGAAGATGTAAGAACGATAGAAATAGCTTCAATCTAACCCTCTGTGAAGCCCTCTAAAATGTGAGTTATAAGCCAGAGTAGAACACTCTCTACTAGAAAAGAATAGAGAGGCTACCATTGATGTTTAGGGGGAAGTGACAAAAGCTAGTAAGGACTAAAGACAATAGGAATAACCTGTTGGGCCAACATTTCTTTCGAACCATGCGAACCTGCCCTCACTGTAAGGGCACCCCTAGTTGCATTCTTGAGCTTTGCAAATGATTATCCCTTCTTTTGAATCCCTAAGCCTCCATGTAATGTGAACAAAGGGGTAGGCTGGGGCAGCTCACCATTGGAGGATAGAGTCTAGAAGTGCAAACAGGGGAATATGAAAAGAGGTAGAAAGAAAATGGGCAGGAAAACTCGTTACCTGACCCAGTTAAATGATAGAAAAAGAAATCAGAAAATGTGCAGGAAATATTGTAACCTGATCCCAAGAAAAAAAGAGTCATAGAAAAGAGCAGGAACTCTTATAACCTAACCCACAAAAAATAGAAAACAAAAAAGAAAGAAAAAGGGCAGGAAATGTTGTAACATGACCCTAAGGAAATTGTTCAGTCTGTACATAGGGAGGTTGTCCTGGTTTTGTCTTGGAGTTCACATGTCCTTCTTCTTCGTGTACCAGTCTTCAACCCTTGGCCTCGTTACAACCTAAATAAAAGACCTTAAGGAGTTAGCTTCTGTCAATAGAACTCTAGCATCAATGGTATGACAAACGATAAGAGAAATGTTCCTAACAATTCTGGTGAGGAATGAGTGATCGAGTGAATCCAACAGTTAGGTTGATAGGAGCTATCTTGACAAACGGACAAGCATGACTAGGTAGAAGAGGGGAGGGAAATGAATCTGAGATTGTAGACAATTGGATTGACCTTAAGCTTGTGGGGACGATTTCCAATCAAAATAAACCAGTTCTATCTTTCTTCCCTCTGTATTTTTTTTTCTTTTTTCTGTATGTGTTCATGTGTTTAGCCGTTTCTTCTTTTTCCTTCTTTTCTAGATTTTTGTTTGTTTGTTGTTTTCCAATAAAACCATGCATTGAACCGTGCCTCTTTCGTTTTCATTTCTTTCATACTTAAGGACAAGTATGGGTTAAGTGTGAGCAGTTTGATGAGACCCGTTTTATGCATGTGTTTTATAGCAAAACCGCACTAGATTTGGCAAACTAACGACCCTTTTTGATTCAGGTGTGTATAGATTTCACCGGAAACCGAAGATCACATCAATTAAAAGGGTGAAAGCAAAAGCTGGGAAAAGAGGAGAAATGAGCGGCTTTTGAACTGATCAAGTCATATTCCAACCGGAGCCAGCCAACCTTGCGCTGGAAAGAAGATTACAAACTCCACTCTAATGTGCAAAGGGCAAAAGCGTCATTTCAGGGGGGTGGTACCCTAGGGATCAGAGCCCTACGCCTCCCTATATAAAGGAGCCTTGCATACTAAGAGAAGAGAGTTCCCCACATTTCATTTCACGCTTAGTAGTTTAGGGGGGTTCTCTTTAGCGTAGGTAGGATTTCCAGCTCTCTTTTCTATAGCTAAAATCAAGTTTCTTCTCAATTCCCTGCTTCTCAAGTTTCTGCACACACTTGGTTAAAGTAGCTGGTAGTTAGCTGTTTTCCTTGCTTTCCGCGTACAATTGTCAGTCCTGTTTTGTAATTCCATTCCGAGAAGGGGTGATGAGATAATTTCCTGCTTTCCTAGCTTAGCTTTTGTTTTATTTTCATGTATTGACTCTTGTTCCTACTTTGTTTTAGTTTAATTTGAAGTCTCTGTTTCGTTTTCCTTGTTTCGTGCTTGTTTTATGTTTTAATGTTTAGATCTGCTTTCTCTTTTATGCTTTCTTTTGAGTCTTAGTTTAGATGCGCTGTTGTCTTTTGAGTCTTTGTTTCCCTTTAGATTTACGTGCTCTCTTTTCATTTCTGCATGTTTTAGCTACGTAGTCGGAGCTTAGATTGTAGAAGTAATTTTTAGTTTTATGTGTATTTGCTTTGTTTCGTCTTCCTCAGCTTTTCAGATCCGTTGCTGCTCTGTTTTCTTTACGCTGATCTGTTGAGGAAGACGGTCCTGTTAAAGTTATTTTACTTTTCGTACTGTTTTGCAGGCATCTGACAAATCCGTTTATGCTATTTTCCCTTTTTATAGTAATGTTTTCTGAGTTGATCAGTTAGGTACTTTAGTTGCTCAACTTTGTTAGTTTTCTTCTTTTCCGCACCTGTAGATACTTAACCCACCCCCTAAAGTAAAGCGTAGCAGCAGCCATGCCCCAAGCCGTATCACACAATCGAACGCATCATCTCTGTGGGATAGATCCTTACTTCCCTATACTAGTTATTAATATTAGTGGGTTATGTTTTTTAACGCCGTTTCCTTTCCAAACTCTCATTTCCTCTTGCTCAAGTCAAAGCCACTCAGCTTGATCAGCCCGAACCTCCACCAGATCCACTCACCCGCATTTTTTAGGTGAAACAGGCAGGAATAGGCTGGCTTGATCAGGTCGGATGCCCAACTTGAGCAGCTTATGACGACACAATCAGCTATCAAGAGGAGTTCTGGAGGCAGAAGGCGACCATTAGATGGGCAGCGGATGGAGAGAGGAACTCCAAGTTTTTTCATGGCTGGGTCAAGCAGAAGAGAGTCAAGTCTAGGATTCACAGCATAGAGGCTGATGGGCAGACATTAACAGAGGAGACGGCGATTAGGGACTCTGCAGCAACATTCTTTCAGCAGCTCATGACGTCTGATGTTGGAGATCTTGAGCAGCCAGATTTGTCCCTTATCCACAGCCTTCCGGATTCAGTGGACCAGGAAGCTTTGTGCTTGGCGCCGCAGGAGAAGGAAATTCGGGAGACAGTTTTTGGGATTAGCGGAAATAGCGTGTCGAGTCCAGATGGGTTCTCCTCCTTGTTCTTCCAGCACTGTTGGGACATGTAGGGGGTGATGTGATTGCTGCTGTTGGGGACTTCTTTAGTGGGCCCTTAATGCCTCGGAGCTTCACGGCAACTATGATCATTCTCATACCGAAGAAGCCGACTCCAGTCACGTGGGGAGTGACTCAAATAATACCCGCAAGTGTACGGGGTTATCATAGCAAACAACAAGCAATAGTAAATCGTATCCCACAGAGACAATTAAGTGTAAACCTAAGTACCACGAACAAATTTCAACTACTATCCAGACGATCAAGAGTTTTGGGTTTTTTTTCTAACAATTACAAAAAGCATATAAATTCAGAGATTAAAATAAACACTTAAACAAGAGAATAAAGAAGCAAGTTGTAAAAATGATAGAGAAATATGCAGATTCAAGGATCCGATGCACAACTCATAGCCTAACCCAATTGAAACCGATTTACCATTTAAAGTCTCCAGAATTGTTGAATCAATCACAAATATAGATTAAACCCCCTCCCGATGTGAGAAATCCGTGGACTAGGTGTAATAATTGAAGTCCCCTTCTAATTCTTAGACCTAACTCCTAATAGTTCGATTAGATTAAAGATCCCACTCAAAGCCTCAACTCTCCCGAGTTTTATTGAATTAAGGTGTGAATTATTCTTCTTTCAAGGTTAAATATTTCATCTCCCGATTATTCTAAAAAACCCTACACTCCAAATTGGTGATCAAGCAATTGTTAGGAAAAAGCACAAGAATAATTCAAACAATTGCAAGAGCAAGATAAAAACGAAGTCAATTGGATTAAAACTATAAATCAATGCATCTTCACCAAGAATTCTACATAAAAGATGTTTAGCTACTCATGTTCATGGTAGAAAACAAATAGTAACAAGGAAAAATAGTGGAAATCATGACGCGAATCGCAATTGGCGGAGGAATTGAAGCTTGAATCTTCAAACTTCTTCCAAGAGTTCTTCACAAAAAGAGAGCGTGTGTTTTGTCGCTTGTGGAGAATGAATAGAATTGACCTAATTCTTCCTTCTTATTTTCTCTTCAAAAAATTGTGTTTCAGCTCTAAAAAATGCCAAAATGACGGACCCGGCCGGGTGGGACTTCTTTGGTACTCTCTGGAATCTCACAGGCATAATTACGCCACCCGGCCGGGTGGAATTATAGGGTAATAATTCACCCGGCCGCGTGAGATTTTCTGGACAGCGCAATGTTCGTATAACAGCCATAACTTCTTCTACCGAACTCCGATTGAGGCGTGCGAGATACCCACGCGAAGCTCTTTCGAAGAAGAAGAGATTGGTATGCATTAGGGGCTGATTGGACTTTAAAATCTCCAGTAAATATTGTCTCAAACCAAGGCTGCTGCACATCCACATATTTTGTATCTTTTTCTACACATTCTTAACAAAATGGTCAACATACCAACATAATAGAGAAGTAGATATAAACACGTCCAATAATAGACAAAATATGATCAAATTCATACATAACCACCCTCTAAAACCATGTAAAATCCAAGTATGTCAGGGAGATTATAGGCCGATAAGTCTCTGCAATTTCACGAATAAGATAATCACAAAGATCTTAGCAACGAGACTTGCACCTCTACTACCCCTCGTCATTGCACCGAATCAGAGTGGTTTTATTAAGGGGCGACTGCTTAGTGATAATGCCTTACTTGCCCAGGAGCTGATACACGATTTGGGAAAGGAGCTCAACAGTAGAGGTAGGTCACCTAATCTGGCTCTCAAGCTAGATATGACAAAGGCATAAGATAGAGTGCAGTGGCCTTTTCTGCTGAAAGTGCTTGAAAAGATGGGATTCTCGCCGGCTTAGGTGGGAATGATTAGCAGATACATCTCGTCCTGCTGGTTCTCAGTCTTGGTGAATGGTGGTCCGGCAGGATTCTTTCAGTCCTCTAGGGGTTTGAGGCAGGGAGACCCGTTATCGCCTTCTCTTTTTGTGCTTGCGGCAGATTATCTCTTCCGATGTCTTGATAGACTGATTAAGGGAAATAAGGAGATGGTTTACAGATGTCGCAAGATGGCTCCGATCATCACTCATCTCTCTTATGCTGATGATATCATCATTTTCTCTAGAGCTCACAGGGAGGCGATGGAGAAGCTGGTGGGATGCCTGAATCACTACATTGCTGTATCTGGTCAGATGGTGAACAATGGGAAGACTCACTTCTACTTGGTGGATGAGCATATGGAGTTTGCCGATGTTGTGGAGGAGGTTGGAGGCTTTTAGAGAGGGGAGATGCCTTTCACATACCTGGGAGTGCCTATATTTCGAGGGGCGAGGAGAGTGGATCATCTTTTGCCTCTGGCCTCTCAGGAAACGGATGTTGGACAGGATACACACTTGGTCCCATCGCCACCTCGCATTTGGGGGAAGACTTGCTCTAATGAAGAGCACACTGGCAGCTATCCCACTACATATTTTACAGGTTATGATTCCGCTGGTTGGGTTCCTGGATGAGTTGGAGCAGATTCTCGCCAGATATATTTGGGAACAGTGGGGGAGAAGAGAAAGTTGCACTGGATCTCATGGAGACAGATTTGCCTACCTATGACGGAGGGGGGCCTGGGCATTCGCCGGTTCAGGGAGGTGGCGGTAGCTTTTGGGTTCAAGCTGTGGTGGAGGCTCCTTGCGCAGGATTCTCTCTGGGCCCAGTTCATGGCCCAGAAGTATAGTATCCTTCCTTGTCATTTGCATACATCTGCATGTTGGTCTCATGATAGTCCTACTTGACGTCGTCTGCATCGTATTTGGTCATTCATGCATGATTATATTCGTTGGTCCTTGGGTGAGGGGAGGATCAACTTTTGGGATGACGACTGGCTTGGAGCTAGCTCCATCCGGAGTCTGTGCATCCCGAGATATGATCCTCCTCAATCCCAGGCCGTTGCATCATTCTGGCATGAGCATGCATGGGATGAGGATATGCTGCATGACTTATATTTCAGGTTTGGCGTACCTCTCGACACGATCGTTCAGATCAGAGCCACGCCAATCGAGGTGGGGGCGAATGATGTGAGGTGTTTCTGACTAGCCATGGCGAGTTTTCTGTGACCTCTGCCTGGGAGAGCATTCGGACGAGATTGCCGAAGTATGAGATTTTGGGTTTGATCTGGAATGAGGGGATGACCCCCACCATCTCGATTTTTATTTGGAGGTTGTTGTATGGGAGGCTGCCGGTGGATGAGAAGTTGCAGCATTTGTCGTTCTCCCTCTATTGAGTCTTTTAGTCACGTCTTTCTTTCGAGTCAGTAGGTGATTTCTGTGTGGGAGTATTTCGATGCCTGGTTCCCCCCTCGCACACACCTATTCACACGCGCACTGATATTGCACATAGACTAGGTCACTGGCGGATGGCTTCTTTCTCTAGTGCTCCCACTATGCATATTAGTTTTATTATTCCGTGTTTGATCGTTTGGTTTCTTTGGACGGAGAGGAATGGCTGCAAGCATCGTGGTCGTCCTTTCCATCACACTCATGTCATTTGGTAGGTCACTCATCATCTTCATACGTTCGTGTTGGCCGACAAGATTACCCCGTTACACTGGAGGGGTTGCTCGACGTCGGTGGATTTCATGCCTTCTTCTCCCAGACAGCGTGTTCTGCGATCACTCATGGTCCTTTGGCACCCCCCCGATGCCCCATGGGTGAAGCTGAATACAGATGACGCCTTCTTCTCAGCGACTTTGGAGACAGGAGAGGGAGGATTGGTTCTTGGTACTGATGGAGGACTCCTCCGGGCCTTCTGTTCTCCATTGGATGCATCTTCGAGCTTTGAGGCGGAGCTTAAGGCTCTCATTCGAGGTTTGGAGATGGCCATGGAGTTCTCTACACACATTTGGATATAGCTTGATTCAGCGGCTCTGGTTACTTTACTCACATCTGGACGGCCTGGTTCTGCAGTTTTTAGACATCATATGGCTTTGATCCGGAGGATGACATCTCAGCGGCAGGTTCGATTCTCACACATCTACAGAGAAGGTAACCGTGCTGCCGACTTTCTTGCAGGTAGGGGGGTTCAGACTCCTACTATGACATATTATGTCTCTGCGCCTCGATACCTGAAGGCGCTTGTTAGGATGGACCACCTGGGATATCCTAACTTCCGTTTCCGACGCTGAGATGTGGACTGATTATGACTGTTTGATAGTTCTTTGGTTATTTCTTCCTTTTGCTCATTTGGCTACTAGTTTTGTGTTGATAGCTTGGAGGATCCCGACTTGTGGGAGCCCCAATTTATTTCTCCTTCATGTTCTTGCTTTAGATACTAGTCACTTTTGGGCTGGGATCATGTTTTGGAACGTTATATTTTGATTTATTTACGGGTTGGGGGTCTGCCTATACCCCCCGCCCACTATGGGCGTTTTTGATACAAAAAAAAACAGCTATCAAGAGGAGGGAGAACAAGAGAGGGGGTAACCGGTCCCATCATTGCTGTAATTGACTCTTTTCCGTTCTGTTCTAGTTTAATCTTAATTTCCATTTTCATTTCTTAGCTTCGTGCTTGTTTTCTGTTTTTATGTTTGACGGCCCAGATCTTTGTTCCTTTTCGGGTTTTCGTATGTGAATTTGGAGTGTTTCCAACTGATCAGGAAGAGATTCCCGACCCAGCTGAGTCGTTGGTATGATAACCGGGACCTGGCCTCAAACAAGTTTCCTCAACCCACTTCTACTGATTAGTATAATGGAGGTAAGGGTCGAATCCCACGAGGATGGACACGTTTTGACAACTGCGGTGACTTTCCTGGGTGTTTTGGTTAGCTACCACGCTTGGGTTGAGATTTTACCTAGACAGGAAATAAAGGTGGTACTCTACTGACTAGTAGGCATGAAAATAACAATCATGTGGGAGTGTTCGTGAAAATAGGGGACAAGGTGTCTCAGAGACATATGGAAAGTAGACAGTTACTAAAAGGAGAAATTTAGACAACAAGGTATATCTGATGGCTGAGGGCTTTCTGACAGGTCTGGATAGTACATCTGAAAAGTAGGGAACAAAAGCAAAAGTAACTTAAAAGTAAAAGTGGTCCAATAAAGTTGATTTTGACGTTTTCTTCCTCACCAAGTATTGACAAAAATCATATGAACACAGACACCATAACTAAAACTTCAGATTCATAAATTCAAACTCAAGATCCATTGATTAAAATGCTTAAACTTAAATTAAACGGTAAAACTGCAACTTTACTTCTACTGACTGGCATGCAAGGTGGTAATCATGGCGCATAAAAGAAACTCATGCACAAAAACTTGACTAAACATAGCTACAACTTCGAATCAACAACTCCAGATAAGAAAGCACTCAGAAATTACAAGCAATCACTAGATCTAACTTTCCTAGGCAGAATGAAGCAAACTCGAACCAAAGCGACATGCGAAATAGAAACTTCATAACGTGAATGTTGGAAAATAACAAAGTATTTCAAAAGTGCAACAGCGATGAGTGTTTGCAAATAACCAACGATGAAAACAAGTAAACTTTAAACTAAGAAAGCGATTAAGATTGTTTGTGCCACTCCGGGCGATGATACTACTACACTACTACGATAACTGGCTGGAACGGCGGACTGATGACTTCTCCGGCTGGTCTCTTGGACGTCAAGTGACCATGGCTGTGGCGAGGAACGAGAGGTAAGATAATGCTGAAGGAACTGATCTTCTAGAGAGAATCCTACTAAGTGTGTTGAGAACCGAGAACTTCGAACCGAACTCTACGGAACCAACTCTAAAGGGGTGTTTTTCGAACTCCTTCTCTCTCTCCAAGTGGCTTCTTTTATAGGGAGGCTTGCCCTTGCTTTTAGGGTAGACTTCTCCCGCGTTTTGACCTTTTTGCCCTTGTCAATGATCATCCCAGCTATCCTCCTTCTCCATCTCGAGCCTTCTCTCTGGCATGCATCCTGGTCAGTATCGCACCCTTCTGGCGCCCTTTTCACTTGCGTCACCTGAATTGTCTCCTACTGACTTGGATCCTTTAATCCTGCACACTTAAGCAACTGTTTTGCAGATAATACGTGCATTTCCCGACATACTGACCAGTAACCAAGGCTTAGAATACGACTTATCAAACTGCCCACACTTACCACATGCTTGTCCTTAAGCGTGAAGACAAACAAAAAGAAATAAGTCGAATTCGAGCCTGGTTACTCCCCCTGACCGACTCTACCTAACTAGACTCAAGACTCTGACGCAAAAGAAAAGAAAACAAAATAACTACACAAACACATAACACATATAGTTAACTTAAACACATTGTATAGGCTATATTTTCAAACACCCTTCCCCTCGAGATCAGGTGCAATCTGGCCTTAGGCAGCCTTGAACTTTCGCTGCCCCCCTTTTCTTCCCCAGTCAGTATATCTGCTTGTCAGGATCACCCAATCCTAGGCCAAACACTGAGTTCACTCAGTCACTCATTCCTCACAGGGGATGTTAGGACTGTCTTCTCTCAATGCTAAACCACAGATGTTTCGGACTCAGATCTCACATGCAGCTCCTGAAGGTCTTTAAGGCTTGTAATGGGGCTAGTGGCTGATGGGTTATTTCGGGGTATAAGTTAGGCTAGAAAATGGGGTTCTAAGGGTAGGTTCTTTTTTTTTTTTTTTTTTTTTTTCAAGGGGGTTTCCTACTGCCTTCAGGGTTTGCTACACGCGGTCACCTTGCCCTAAACATCATGTGGTAGCCTCTCTTCTTTTTTTTTTTAGTATTTAGTGGAAAGTAGTTCCACTTTGGGGTTTCTAACTCACCTTTTAAGAGGGCTTTCGTGTTTGACCTAAGGGATGAGTTTTTCCTTCATACTTGCATCATCTATACTGACTAGGGGTTACTGGAGGGGGTGGTTTCTGTTTTCCGGCATGCCTTATCTCCCTCAATTCCCCTCACCGTCAGTTCGAAGCAGTTGAGTTTTAAGCCCATTCATAAAACATAACACATAATTCCTAGACCTAAACAAACCCTAAAAAAAAACTAACATGCACTGACTAAAATAACACATATATACATGTCATACTGGCCATTTGCTCCCCCCTCTCACTTCACAAGTGTCTGCCCCAGATACGGGCTGTGAAGTGAAAATTGGGAATGGCTAGTATGACAGACACTCATTTATAACAAACACATATTATATCTAAAAACTTCTCACACTTGACTATGCAATAGGCTAAGTGGGAGAGTTTCAGATATATACCTAGATTTATTTAACAAAACAGAGCAAAATATTTACAAACATGAAATATAAACATATAAACTCCTCACACTTAGACTACGCAGTAGGCTAAGTGTGAGGTAACATGCTCATGACAAAACACAAAGAAAAGAAACATAATAACCATATGCACCAAAATAGCAAACCCTTTATGAATGGGGTTTGCATACAATTAAAACACATAAATCTACCTACTTAATAAAAGTACGAAAACATAAACAAAAGAAAAACTTAAAAATTAAAAAGAAAACTAACTGGTCAGTTGGGGGTGGTTCGGTCAGATGTTCCTCCTGCTCCTTCTTGGGGCAGGGTTCTGTGCAGGTGGGTCCGTTGGTTCTTCTTCAGTAGGTCCGGGTTGGTTGTCATCATCCTCCTGTTGTCCATTTCCTTCTCCTTCCTCAGGTCCGGTGGGTTCTTCTTCCTGTCCTCCATGTCCGCTTGTTCCAGCTCCACTGCTTGCTTTGCCTCTTGCCAACTCCTTAAGGACGCTCTCCATTAGGGCTATCAGCTTCGCCATCTCTGCCCGCGATTGTCTATTCTCCTCAGCCAGCTCAGTAACTGCCCGCTCCAGGTTTTCTTGCCTCAGCCTCTGCGCTTGGTCGAGCTGGATAGCTTGCACCTCCTGGCCTTGTTGTGACCTTCCTCCAGGGGCTTCTCCCATTTGGTAGAATTGGGGTACTCCTTCTCTGTAGTATACCAAGTTGGTGCGGACGAAGAAGGGTATATCAAACAGGCCAGGAGCGTCGACTATGTACATTGGAGATAGGTCCTCTGCCTCTGGCTGGGTAGGTGGCTATCAGGTGGCATTGGTAGGCTGTCCAAAATCCCAAGTGCAGTTTTCTTCCACGCTTAGCGCACCATACCAAGTACAATTCGGTCATGGATGTTCTTGCAGCGGAGTTGCTCTACCCTAGTAGATTATAGCCTAGGTAGAGTTGCACCAATCTTAGCATGGAGTTGTTGAAGTGGGTGGATCTGGATTTAGTGGAGGCAAACTGGCCAGCATCAGGGTGGGTTAGATCCTCCTAGGCTTCCTGGGGCTCAAATTCTATTTGTCGCCTCGGTACCCCCCTCTCACGGCTTCTCCAGTCTGGTCCTATAGCCTCCTCCAGGCTACACATACCCAGTCGCACAATCCATTCTATCAGACTCATGGACAATTCTCCACCGAATATCCTAAAGGAAATTGACACCTCGTCTAGGTCCGTAGTGAGTTGGAATCTAAACGTGGTGAAGAACTCCTTCGCTAATCTCACCGATATCTCTGGGTCCCTATTCTCTAACAGCCATTCAAAACCCAATGCTTCCATACTGGCCAGGAAGGAGTCACGAACAGACAACTCATCCAAAGAGGGTATATGGAGTACCTTTCCGCATTTGACTTGCTTGCTACTGTCATCCTTGTCGTCAAATGCATCTTGAAGCTTTTTGGTGTCGTAGTGCTTCATGTCCTCCATAAGCTCATCAGTGAGCGTTACCTTCCACCGCCGGTACACGATCCTCTCTATCGGAGGATGGACTAGTTCAAGGTGGTTGTCGGGGAGCTGCTGCTCGTGATAGTCTTCTCCTTCCAGAGAGATATCACTCTCTGAGTCAGACTCCTCGCTGGAAGTGTAGTCGGTGTCGCTTGATCTCTCTTTCTCTTCCGGCTCTCTGATCACTATGCTTGCATTGGAAGTGCGCTGTTTCTTCATGACTTGTTTCTTCTTGACAGGGGCTTTCCCCTTCCTCTTCCTTTCTTGAATGTAATTGGTTTGTTCGATATCCATTGCCTCTGCTTCCTCGTCGGCTTGTGTTGAAACGTCCTCCTGGGTGGTAGGCTCGGCCACCATGCGGGCACTAGTATCAATTTTTGCTGCCCCCTCCTGACCTACTGACTCTGATGCGAGGTCCAGACCCTCAGCCACCTTGTCAGTATTCTCCTCCTGGTCAGTCGGCGTTGTTGATACTGTCCCTGTTGCCAGTTGGGTGTCCTCCTGGCTAGCATTCGAGGGCTCCTCCCCAGGTTTTGTAGGAGTAGTCTTCTCGTCATCACTCGAAACCTCCACTGCATCTGCTGCTGTGTTTGCTCCTGCCTTGTTGGACGTCCACTTTCCTAAGCATCTCTGTGACACTCGTGTGGTTTCTGCCTTTCTGCCTTGGGGTCGTTTTTCAACACTAGCCTTCTTTTTACTGGTTTCGGTTTAGTTACCACTGAGGCTTCCTCATGATGTGGTTCTGGCTCTTGCCTCTCCTCCTTTAGTTGTTCGGCCCTTTTCGGTTGTTCGTCTGTCTTCTCCTCTACTGATTGGTGGGCTACCCCTTCCGACCTTTCCGCTTCCTTTGTTGCTTCCCCCTTCCCTACTGCCTGGGATGCGAGGTCTAGTACCTCAGCCACCCCTTCGGGGTTCATCTTCCGTCATTAACCCTTGATTCTTGTCCATAGCGTTCAGATCTATCCCCTCCCTCTCTGCTTCATCGACTTTGGCTTCAGTGGCCTCTGCTTCACCTTTCTCGCTCTCACTTGCTCTCCCTCCACTCTCCTTGTCTTCTGTTTCTCCCCAGTTGGGATCTTGATAGGCGGAAAGAGGGCTGACGTCCAGCGGCTCTGTTTGTTGGTGTATGGGAGAAGGGTGGAAGGGTTCTGATTGTGCAACAATTGTTGGGAAATATTCTCGGACGTTGGAATTGAGGTTTTTGGGGTGGTGGTGGGCAGGTTTTCTGTGGTTGCAGTTGGGGTAGGGTTTGATGTCGCCGGTATTCCTCCGGTTAGGCTAAATCCGGCTAGGGTTGTTGTCCAGTCTCTGTTGGGGTCTTGTTGCCTTAGATACGCTGCCAGTGCGTCCAAAGGAACCATCGCCGGAATTTGTGTCGTCGGCGGTGGTTGTGATCGTTGTGGGCTTGGCGGCTGCGACTCGGCTGTTGGCTGGACTTCTGACGGGGCTTCGCCGGTGGTAGATGTTAGGTTGTTGGTTGCCTTTTGCTTTGCCATGACTGTACCGGTGGTGGTTTGCGGTGGTTTCTGCAGTGGGTGGTGGTTTTCGGGGTGGGGTGGTGGTTGTGGGTAAGAGAATGCAGGTAAGGGTTTGTAAAGTGAAGGGGAGTAGGCGGTTTGGTGTTTTATAGAGGGGTGGGTAGTTGAGGGTTTTGACCGGTGGTAGGCGGTTGCCAGGTTGCGACGCTTCGTGTGGAAGGCGGTTGCGAGTTCTCACAGCTGATTGGACGTTGCCTGTCACGTCCCTGCTCCACGCGCCTCCCAGCCTCTGCACTCGCCTGCAAAGCTGCAACACCCCAAAATTCAAACTTTACTAATCTCCCTCTTCTCAATTAGCTAGAAATAGAAATAAAGTAAATAAATGGCTCTTTAATACAATTCAGAGTTTCACCTAAGTGGCATCCTCGTAGTCAGTACAAACTCCAAATTAATATTTAAGATCCGAAAAATCTTTTTGTTGTTTTTCCTTCTTAACTTAAATTAAATTACAAAATATTTACAATATTTACATCATTACTAAGGGTATTTGAAGCTTTACCCGGTCATTAAGTACAATGCATATGACGCTGACCAGGTGGAACTTCAAATCCCTTTCCTACTGGTCATTTAGACGCTCTTAAAGTGTAGTGGAATTTCTTCCACTACACACACCTCTTCATTTTCCCTATATATTTTCAATCTATGTCCATTAACGACAAAAGGTTCAGAGTTAGGGATACTCCCTGAAATCTCGACCGCTCCATTAGCACGTAGCGCAGTGATAATGTAAGGTCCTGCCCATTTGGACTTGAGCTTCCCAGGCATTAGCTTCAATCTTGACTGGAAGAGTAGTACTTTCTGACCAACTTGGAGATCCTTGGTTCTCAGATTTTTGTCGTGCCAAATCTTTGTTTTCTCCTTGTACCACATGGCTGAGTCGAACGACTCCAATCTGAGTTCTTCCAGCTCTTGAAGTTGTAGCTTCCTTTCCTCTTCACAAGCCTTAGCATCCACATTAACCTGTTGTACTGCCCAGTATGCTCGGTGTTCAATTCCCACTGGCAAGTGACACATCTTCCCAAAGACGATGCGATAGGGGGACATCCCTATAGGAGTTTTGTAGGCTGTCCGATATGCTCACAGAGCATCTTCCAACCTTGTGCTCCAATCTTTTCTGGAGGGGTTGATTGTCTTCTCTAAAATGCTCTTTATTTTCCTGTTTGAGATCTCTGCTTGCCCGTTGGCTTGAGGGTGGTAAGGGCTGGATAGGCGATGATGAACTCCGTACTTCTTCATCAACGCTTCGACCGTTCGGTTGCAGAAGTGAGTCCCTTGATCGGAGATGATTGCCCTTGGTATCCCAAATCGGGTGAATATATGACTCTTGAGGAACTTGGTGACTTCCTTAGATTCACAAGTGCTTGTAGCCTTGGCTTCTATCCATTTTGATACGTAGTCAACTGCCACCAGGATGTAGGAGTTCCCATAAGATGAGGGAAAAGGACCCATGAAGTCCATACCGCAGATGTCGAACACCTCACAAACTATTACTGGAACTTGCAGCATTTCGTCCCTCGCGGAGATCCCACCGGTCAGTTGGCAACGGTCACAGCCCTTGCAGAACTCGTATGCATCTCTATTCAGGGTCGGCAAGTAGAATCCGCTATCTAGCACTTTCCTGGCAGTCTTTCTTGGCCCGAAATGTCCTCCACATGCCAAGGAGTGGCAGTGCGTCAGTACATCCCGTTGCTCCCAGTCAGGAACACATCTTCTAATGACCTGGTCTGTTCCTGCCTTCCACAAGTATGGGTCGTCCCAGAAATAATACTTTGCTTCGCTCTTGATCTTCATCCTCTGAGCCTTTGTCACGTTTGGCACCATTGGCAGCTCTCCTGTTACTAGGTAGTTTGCCAAGTCCGCATACCAGGGTTCCTGTCCCTCTTTCTCCTTGCCCTTGGTTGTTGCGTCCTAACCAGTGAGTCTCATCACTTCTTCCCAATCGATTTTCTTTGCGGAGAAAATCACTTCACTAAATGCTCTTCCGGGAATCGATCCCTCACATCTTCACTGTTCCCTTCTTGTATTATTCTGCTCAAATGGTCCGCTACCTTGTTCTCAACTCCCTTTTTGTCTTCTACCTCCCAGTCGAATTCTTGTAAAAGCAGCACCCATCTGATCAGTCGGGGCTTAGACTCTATCTTCGCAATGAGATACTTGATCGCCGCATGATCAGTATAGACGATGACTCTGGATCCCAGTAGGTACTGCCTGAACTTCTCGAATGAATAGACAACCGCCAACATCTCCTTCTCAGTGGTGTCATAATTCCGTTGGGATTGATTCAAGGTTTTTGATGCATAGAATATCACGTACCTTTTCCCATCGATCTTCTGACCCAGTACGGCCCCCACTGCATAGTCACTAGCATCGCACATCACCTCGAAGGGGTGATCCCAGTCAGGAGCCTGAATGATCGGTGCAGAAATCAATTTTTCCTTAAGGAGGTTGAAAGCAGCCTTGCAATGCTCATCGAAGACGAACTCCACCTCGTTCTGGAGAAGCCTGGTAAGAGGTTGGGCAATCTTGGCGAAATCCTTGATAAATCTTCGATAAAATCCAGCATGGCCAAGGAAACCTCTTATTTCTTTTTGATCAGTAGGGAATGGTAGTTTGGATATGACATCCACTTTAGCTTGATCCACCTGGATCCCCTTTTTTGACACCACGTGTCCTAAAACAATTCCTTCTGTAACCATAAAGTGGCATTTCTCAAAATTTAAGACCAGACTCTTTGCTTGACACCTTTCTAGCACCACATCCAAATGTTGCAAGCACGAGTCGAAAGAGTCTCCATAGACAGTGAAATCATCCATAAAGATCTCTATACAATCTTCAATCAAATCCGAGAATATGCTCATCATGCACCGTTGGAAAGTACCGGGGGCGTTGCATAGACCAAATGGCATACGCCTATACGCATAGGTTCCAAACGGGCAAGTGAACGTGGTCTTATCCTGGTCCTCCGAGTCCACATAGATTTGAAAGTAACCACTGTACCCATCCAAAAAGCAGAAGTACTTCCTCCCAGCCAGTCGCTCCAGCATTTGATCGATGTATGGCAGGGGAAAATGGTCCTTCCTGGTTGCATTGTTCAGCTTCCGGTAATCTATGCACATTCGCCACCCGGTAACTAGTCTGGTGGGCACTAGCTCATTTCTCTCATTCTTAATCACCTGGATCCCTGACTTCTTGGGGACCATATGGATTGGACTAACCCATTCACTGTCTGGCACCGAGTATATAATGCCCAGTGAGAGCAACTTCAAGATTTCCTTCAGTATCTCTTCTCGCATGTTTGGGTTCACCTTTCTTTGAGAATCTCTATGCGCCTTGGCTCCATCCTCTAGCCTAATGTGGTGCATGCAAACGTCCGGGCTTATACCTACCAGGTCCGTAAGGCTCCATCCAATAGCCTTCTTGTTTTTGCCCAGCACAGTGAGTAGTCTTGACTCTTGCTCTTCAGTCAGCCCGTTGTTGATGATTACAGGGAATGAGTCTTCCTCCCCTAGGTAGGCATACTTAAGGTTCGCTGGCAACTTTTTCAACTCCACTTGCGGGGGTAGTGTTTCTGTAGGTAGAGGGTTCTTCTTTGAATCCTCCTCTTGTTCTTGTTCAGCATCTGATTTTTCCTCCATACTGGCCGGTACCACGGCCCCTACGATCCTGCTAGTTCTGACTTCTGACAGAATTCCGTAATTGCTTCTTCGATCTCTTCGTCAGTTAACCCCCGGCTACTGATCAGATCACACCATGCAGCTGCTTCCACATCAACCTGGGCATACACATCCAAGGCTTGGAGCTTTTCCTGCAATAATTCGGTCTCAAGAAATTCTTGGACTAAGGGGTCAATTACATCAACATAACATAGATTTTCAGAATCTATTGGTTTTTTAATGGCTTCATTGATGTCAAAGAAAAATTTCTCACCATTAAAGTCAATGCATATTGTCCCCTCGGCCATATCCATAATTTTTTTAGCCGTTCTTAAAAATGGTCTTCCTAACAATATCCCGCTAGACTCCCTAGCTTCTGGTTCACTCATTTTAATGACATAAAAATCAGCGGGATAAGTAAAGTTCTGTATCCTGACCAATACATTTTCTAACACACCCTCAGGATTGATACATGACCTATCAGCCAGTTGGATCAACACCCTAGTATTCGACAATTTTATCCCCTTTAACCGATTATAAATGGATAACGGCATAACATTGATAGATGCTCCTAGATCACACATTTCATGCTCGATTTTCACATCTCCAATTGTTATGGGTAGGGTAAACATACCTGGGTCGACTCTCTTGGGTGGTAGCTTCTCCTGTACAATGGCTGACGCTATTCCCTCCACCATGATCTTTCCATCCTCCTGGGCCTTCCCGGCTATGAACTCCTTTATAAACTTTCCCAGAGGGGGCAGTCTCACGGCTTGGAGGAATGGTACGGTGACATCCAGCTTCCCAAAGATCGACATGAAATCTACAGGTTTTTCTTTCTTCCTCTTCGTCACAAACCGATATGGAAACGGTTTTTCTCCCTTAGCCTCTCCAGTCAGTCCTTGTGGAATTCCCTTTGGCTTCTCCTGGGTTGGAGGTTCCGATGTAGGCATCACTCCTCCCGGCTGCTCATTTCTAGGTTGTGTTTCTCCCTCCTTTCCTTCCACGGTAGGCTCCTTGTTTAGAAAAAACGGATCCTCCATCTGAGGCAGAGGCCTCTTGAGCTCTTCTGCTGAGATGGTGTCGCTCAGCACCCTTTCTCTATTAGATTCCCCAACAAGGTTCTTGAGCTGAGGTCCATCATAGGCTGTTCCGGACCACAGTGTAATCTTGCTCACATTTGCCTTTTCCGGTACATGGACTGTAGATGGGAGTTTTCCCGAGTTCCCTTTCATTTCGCCCACCGAGTTAGCGAGTTGGGCCAACTGCCTGTTCATCATATCCATGTTTGCCCTATGCTCCTTCTGGGCACTTTGCATTCCTTGCATTGTTTCATTACTGGACTGCAAGTCATTTTTAATGCTTTGCTGCGAGGCAAGCATCTCCCCCATCATGTCCTCCATAGACCTCCTCGACCTGTTTGGCTGATGGAATTGGTTTGAGCTCTGGTGCTGATTATACTGAGGTGGTGGGTTTGATTGGTACCCTGAGAAATTTTGTTGGTTTTGGTTCGGTGGGTACTGGTTATACTGGGCAGGAGGGTTATACTGGTCGTGGTTGTGCTGGTACTGACTTTGGTTTTGGTGGTGGGTGTTATGTTGAGGCCCTGGGTTAAATTGGTTCTGGTTTTGGTTTTGGTTCTGGTTTTGGTTTTGAGAGTTTCGCTGATGGGGTGGTACATAGGTAGGGTTTGGGTTCTGGTTTTGAGAGTTTTGGTTCTGAGGATGTTGGTTTCTTCCTACCCAGTTAGACTGGTAGTCAGGGTTTGTTGGTCTGCGGTTGGGATATTGGTTCGGTTGGGGGTTGGGTTGATTTGGAGCCTGATTGTGGTTCTAATTCTGATTTCCATCTCCCCATCGGAAATTTTGGTGGTCCCTCCACGGTGCATCTCTTTGTTTCCCCGGAATCGAATTGCCGTTGGAATTGTGGTATCCTGCGGCATTTGCTTGCTCCACATCCAGCGAGTTGTCCGACTGATCATATGGTAGTGCTGGGGCTTCTTGGCCTCCAGTTGGAGAAGGTGGTGGAGTGTTCTGCTTGATTGCAGTCAACAATTCCTTCTTTAATTCCTCCATCTTCAAGTCCATCCGTTCTTCCTCGTCAGTAGCCGAAGCACTCGCTACCCTTTCTCTGCTGTACCCATCTCTCGCGTTGTCGTACGTCTTCTTCGCATTCAACAGCTTGCGTAGCACCTTTTTGGCTTTACTTACTCTCAACTGGGTGAAATCACCTCCAGATGATGAATTCGCCAGATCCTTGGTTTCCTTGTTCATCCCCTCATAGAAGGTGTGGTGCACCTCTATCTCCTTCATGCGATGGTTGGGGCATGACTCCAGAAGGCTCATGTACTTCTCCCAGTACTCGCTCAGAGTTTCATCATATTCTTGCCTTATGCACGATATTTTCCTCTTCAATGCACTTGTCTTTGAAGACGGGAAAAACTCGGCTAGGAAAACTGACTTGAAATCGGCCCATGTATTGATAGAGTCGGCTGGCAGGCGCATGAACCAAGTGTTGGCCTCTCCCTTTAGGACAAAAGGTAGGGCTTTCAGTCTGTAATCATCCTCGCTCGCTCCCGCTGGCCGCCTCTGTGCCTTACAGATTTTGCAGAACTCATTTAAGAATTCGTATGGTCCCTCGTAGCTCTTCCCACAGTACGTCGGTAAGATTGCGATAACGTGGGGTTTCACATCACAGGCGGTTTGGCCTGGGGTAAGTGTCGCGAGCTCGGGATCTCCATCGGCATGCGCGGTAAGTGTCGCGAGCTCGGGATCGTCCTCACCTTGGTCAGCCATTCTCACTAGTGTTCTTACTGGTTGGGGTGGAAGCTCCGGGAGTTGGTACTCTAGCTCCTCTTTTTCTTCGTCGCTACTCGTTCCTAGGTCGGACAGTGCTGTCGACAGGCCAGAACGAGTGGTAACGAGTATTGTTCCTCGGGGAAATATCCTTGGTCTCCACTGGCCAGGAGCCGAGCCACTTCTCATAAACTGAAAACAAAAAGAAAAGAAAAATTATAAACAGTATGTACACCAAAAAGATCACACACAATAACAGGTATGAACGCCATCCATCCCCAGCAACGGCGCCATTTTGACGGCCCAGATCTTTGTTCCTTTTCGGGTTTTCGTATGTGAATTTGGAGTGTTTCCAACTGATCAGGAAGAGATTCCCGACCCAGCTGAGTCGTTGGTACGATAACCGGGATCTGGCCTCAAACAAGATTCCTCAACCCACTTCTACTGATTAGTATAATGGAGGTAAGGGTCGAATCCCACGAGGATGGACACGTTTTGACAACTGCGGTGACTTTCCTGGGTGTTTTGGTTAGCTACCACGCTTGGGTTGAGATTTTACCTAGACAGGAAATAAAGGTGGTACTCTACTGACTAGTAGGTATGAAAATAACAATCATGTGGGAGTGTTCGTGAAAATAGGGGACAAGGTGTCTCAGAGACATATGGAAAGTAGACAGTTACTAAAAGGAGAAATTTAGACAACAAGGTATATCTGATGGCTGGGGGCTTTCTGACAAGTCTGGATAGTACATCTGAAAAGTAGGGAACAAAAGCAAAAGTAACTTAAAAGTAAAAGTGGTCCAATAAAGTTGATTTTGACGTTTTCTTCCTCACCAAGTATTGACAAAAATCATATGAACACAGACACCATAACTAAAACTTCAGATTCATAAATTCAAACTCAAGATCCATCGATTAAAATGCTTAAACTTAAATTAAACGGTAAAACTGCAACTTTACTTCTACTGACTGACATGCAAGGTGGTAATCACGGCGCAGAAAAAAAACTCATGCACAAAAACTTGACTAAACATAGCTACAACTTCGAATCAACAACTCCAGATAAGAAAGCACTCAGAAATTACAAGCAATCACTAGATCTAACTTTCCTAGGCAGAATGAAGCAAACTTGAACCAAAGCGACATGTGAAAAAGAAACTTCATAACGTGAATGTTGGAAAATAACAAAGTACTTCAAAAGTGCAACAGTGATGAGTGTTTGCAAATAACCAACGATGAAAACAAGTAAACTTTAAACTAAGAAAGCGATTAAGATTGTTTGTGCCACTCCGGGCGATGATACTACTACACTACTACGATAACTGGCTGGAACAGCGGACTGATGACTTCTCCGGCTGGTCTCTTGGACGTCAAGTGACCATGGCTGTGGCGAGGAACGAGAGGTAAGATAATGCTGAAGGAACTGATCTTCTAGAGAGATCCTACTAAGTGTGTTGAGAACCGAGAACTTCGAACCGAACTCTACGGAACCAACTCTAAAGGGGCGTTTTTCGAACTCCTTCTCTCTCTCCAAGTGGCTTCTTTTATAGGGAGGCTTGCCCTTGCTTTTAGGGTAGACTTCTCCCGCGTTTTGACCTTTTTTCCCTTGTCAATGATCATCCCAGCTATCCTCCTTCTCCATCTCGAGCCTTCTCTCTGGCATGCATCCTGGTCAGTATCGCACCCTTCTGGCGTCCTTTTCACTTGCGTCACCTGAATCGTCTCCAACTGACTTGGATCCTTTAATCCTGCACACTTAAGCAACTGTTTTGCACATAATACGTGCATTTCACGACATACTGACTAGTAACCAAGGCTTAGAATACGACTTATCAATGTTTTAGATCTGTTTTCGCTTTTATGTTTTACGTTGAGTCTTAGCTTAGATTTGATGTTTTTTCTGTTTGAGTCGTCGTTTTCCGTCTATGCATGAAAGTGCTGTAGTTCTTGTTTTTTGACGTTGTCGTAGCTTAGATCATAGAAGTATTTTTTAGTTTTATGTGTTTCTGTTGTTTCGCCTTCTTCAGCTTTTCAGGTCTGTTGCTGCTCTGTTTCTTTTTGTTGATTTGTTGAAGAAGATGATTCTATTAAAGTTGTTTTACTTTTTCGTACTTTTTGCAGGGGAGTGACAATCGCGTTTATTATGTTTGTCTTTTTATAGTAATGTTTGTTGAGTTGATCAGTTCGGTTAGTTTAGTTGTTCAATTCAGTCTTTTCTTTCCAACCTAGTAGATAACTTAACCCACCCCCAAAGTAAAGCGTGGCAGCAGCCAAGCCCCAAGCCGTGTCACACAAACAATGTCCAACGCCTCATCTCTGTGGGATCGATTCTTACTTCTCTATTCTAGTTAGTTAGTGATATGCTCAGATTTTGCACGGTTTTAAGGCCATTATTTTGTCCGTTTTCGATGTTAAAGTCACTCTGCACGTCCATTATTTGCATATTTTGTCTATTTTGGTATTTTGACGTGTTTGTGAGAAATGTGCATAATTGAGCCGAAAATGGGAGTCAAAACGCAAAGTCTGAAAATCGGAAGTCATTTGGCGGTCCGCCGCCGGAGAAACATACTCTCTGGACTCCAACGCGGCGACTGCCGGCCAAGGTGCGGCGGCCCGCCGAAGAAAGGCGGCGAATCCGATTAGCCCTAGATCTGCTCCAAGATTTACCATATTTTGAAGATCTTTTCCTTCTACAATGAGGATTGACTTTCCCCTGTAAATAGGACCTCAAGCTTCATCAAAGAGAGAGCTTCTTTTTGCAAAATAATTCACAGAGATCAAAAGCTAGAGTACTTCAATTGCGCAAGGAGTTGGAGAGATTTCAAGAACATCAAGAACGACAAGGGTTCAACCTACGGGTTTTATTAGCTTTAGTTTTATGTTCAAATTGTTTTCCCTTCAATCTATATGTTTAGCTTATTCCATTATGTGTAACTAAACTCATAGGATTCTAGGGATGTGTTAGTAACGATTTTGGTTATACAATTCCAATTTTCTATTTAATATCCGTTTTGTTTTTACTTTGTTTCTTCCCTAAGTAATTCTGATGCTGCCTGATTGAGTGACACAATCTTGCATGATTTAATATAGCTTGCTTCATAACTGTGAGAGAGTTCTAGCGAGTTAGATCCACTTAGTAGACACTACAGTTAGCTTCCTTTAAAACGACACTGTTAATTGAGAGTGAGGACTTTTCAAGGGTATTGATGCTAACAATTTCGAGTTACGCATGACCCTTATACAAAGGGTCGAGCAAACTCCTTTTGCAGGTAGAGCTGCAGAGGATTCCAACCGCCATCTCTCCAAATTTGTGGAGATCGCAAACTCTCAAGTTAAATGGTGTCGACGACAATGCCATAAGGGTAAGACTCTTTCCCTTTTCATTAACTGATTTTGCTAAAGAATGGTTTGAGTGTATGCCCCTAGAGAAGGTTTCCACACGGAAGGACATCGTAGCAGCCTTCCTCGACAAGTATTATCCCCCAGGCACCATCTTAAAGCTGAAAAGCGAGATCTTCCAGTTCATTCAAGGCCATGACGAGCCCCTCTACGAGGCATTTGCTCGTTTCAAAGCTCTCCTTCGAAAGTGCCCTAACCACGGTTTCACCGTGGACCATTAGGTAGGAATCCTTTATAATGGATTTAACAAAAACATTTGTGTTATGTTGGATTCAAGAGCAAACGGAGGCTTTTTGAGAAGGTTAGGTGAAGATGCCATGGAGGTAATTGAGGAATTCGCCACCAACAGCATGGGGTAGTCGAAAGAAAGGCACAACATGAAAATGTTCGCTGCCATAGAAGAGGCCGAAGAGAGTTCTTTTGCTAAGGAATTGGCGGAGCTCAAAGTTAGGGTAGACCAAATGGACATAACGAGGAAGGAGTATCCGATTCCACCAACCTCCATCATAACGGTCTCTAAGCCCGAAGCCCCTGCCCCGATAGTAGAGGAAGTCAAGTACATGCAAGGAGGCGTGCCAATAGAAATTAAAATAATAATTATCGCCCTAACTAGGGGGGCGGTAACTTCAATAATTATAATGGAAACCGACCTCATCCAAATCTTTCTTATTCTAACAACAATTTCTTGCAACCCCCCGCAGGATTTAACGTTAGCAAGGGATGAGTAGTTGAGCCAATCAAAATGGAAGAGAAGTATGACCAAGGAATCATGAAGATCTTGGAAGTGATTACACAAGACAGAAAAGTTAATGATACCAAGATCGGAGTGGTGGAAGCTAGGATAAACAACCTCAAGCTAGGAATGAACACGATCTCAACTGCCATAACGAACATCAACACTCAAATGGAGCAAATCCAAAAGAATCTAGATGAGGATAAGGCGAAGGCAACAACATGAGTGGACGACATAAATAAGAAGTGGGTGAATAAGCAAAAATCTGGGCACTGCCCAGCCGCCGGCGGACCGCCGCCACCACAGCAGCGGGCCGCCACTAGCCCACCGAATGCACTCTGCCCGACCGCCGGCGGACCGCCGCACACCCCGCAGCGGGCCGCCGCTGACAAGGCAGAAGCACACACCAAGCAAGGATTCGTGCGGCATAACGGGATTGTGCTCCCTTTCCAACCAAGGAGGAAGTTTTAGCTCGAAGAGCAGTTCAAACACTTTTTGAACATGTTTTGTAAGGTTCATACTAACATTCCTCTAGTTGAATCGCTGTAGGAAATTCCAAAATATGCAAAGCTACTAAGGGAGGCGGTGATGAGAAAGAAGAAGCCGACTAAAGCTGACCTTAAGCTACCGCATCATTGCAGCGAGATCATCCAAAAGGAAAAGGAAGTGAAGCAAAGAGATCCGGGCCAGTTCATCATTAAGTGCCGAATAGGAGAAGGAAAAGTTGACAAGGCCCTATGCGATTTAGGGTCATCCATCAATCTCGTGCCACTGAAGTACTACGAAAAGCTCAACATTGGGTCGCTCAAAACTTCAGACGTGACACTAAGGTTGGCCGATAACTCGTCCATCAAAACAGTAGGTATGATTGAGGATGTGTTGGTAAAGGTTGACGATTTCATCTTTCCTGCCAATTTTATTATGTTTGACATGAAAGTGGACAAGAATGTTCCTCTAATATTAGGCAGGGACTTTCTAGCCACTTGCAAAGCTTTGATTGATGTAGGTCGTGGAGAGATCACAATCAGTGACAACTATAGCCGCTCCACCTACAAGATCGAGAGCGAAATGCTCAAGTTTGAGGAAGCAAAGCAGGCAGAGATCATGGTCACGGACTTGACTAAGCCCCAAGATCCATTTGAAGTAGAGGACCCTTCGACCTCCATAAAACGGGCGAACCTTACTCTTATAATTCTGCTCCACAGAAAAAAGAAGCAAAAGAAGAAGAAAGTACCTAAGGAAGACCCCGAGATCTACGTGATTAAAACCAATAAGGGCAACCCAATTTCTTTTTATTTTTGTCTTAGTTTTTTTTCTTTAACTTCGTTTGTTTAAAAAAAATAAAAAAATTCGAGTGCCGGTCGCCGCACTTAACACGGCGGTTGCCACACGTGTGTTCACATGTGCAAGATAGGTCGGGCTTAGGGCAGGCTTAGGGCGGGCCGAGACACCGCTGGACGGGCCGCGGTGGCCTGCCAGACGCGCACCGTTTTTTCAAGCCCGTGTGACGGCCCGCCGCACATCACACGTCGGTCACCACAGACAGTCTAGAGACGGGAAACAACTTATTTAAGGTATGTTTTTCATTCCTTTTTCCCATTCCTCCTCTAATTATTTCCTTGCACACATCCCCCACCATTATAAATCACCAAATTCACACACCCACACTCTCATTCTCACAATTCTCTCCAAGTCTAGAGTTCTTCTTCTCCAATTCTCTCTAACAAAAGGTATGAATCCTAACTCAATTTCGGAGCTTTGCTTTAATTCTTTCATGGATTTTGATATTTATTGGATGAATTGTTCGGTAGAAACTCTTATTTCATGATGGGGGATGATTGTGTGTGCTTATTTTTGAATTTCCATGGTTAATTTGTGTTATGGGTGGTGAATTGAAGCTTGGTGAATAGTGATTCCCTCTTGTTTATACTTGTTAATATGTTGCAATCATTTTCATAGCATTGTGAGGCTATTATTACTTCCATGAATTGCAATACTTGTGAATTTCTAAGAGATTGTTGATTAGTTTTGATTTATTGTTGATACGTCTCTGCATGGGGGAAGAGTTCACGTTGGGGGATGGTTTTTTGTGTCCTAGTTTGGATGATTATGGTCTACTTGTTTACATGCTACCATCTAGGACGCTATGATACGTAAACTTGCACATGATTGTTGATTTTTGGTTTTTACTTATGTGAGTGCAAGTTTAGGGGAACCTTTGATTGCCCATTTGTTGGTATTCTTTTAAGAATATAAATTTTCTTTTGTAGGATAATGGGATTAAAGGGAAAGCCCGAGAATGCGAAGAACTATGACATTATCCTTGCCACGGATGAGCAAAAGGCTATGTGGAAGAAGGTGTCGGCGAGGTCGATGTTTGGGCGAACCAAGTCAATTGGAAGCTCGACACTCCGACCCACCGAAGAGCCATTGAGGCCAACCCCATCGATGGGGAGTTTAGGAAGAGGAATATTCCGGCTCGCATCCCCGTTTTTGAAGTCGAGGATGACTCCACTTATGATGCCATTGACCATTATAATGAGGAAGGGGAGCACTCGCATGCCCAAGATAGTGGAGTGCCGCCACCACCGCTGCCCCAACATCAAGAAGAAGAAGAAGAGGAAGTGGAGGGCCATCGCCGCCGGACTCGAGCAAACTGCCACCGCGGGAGGCCAAATCCCAATGATGATTTCCAAGCGAACACCTCCGCCCAATTAGGAAAAATTTACTCCTACATGCAAAACGTTTCCAACACGTGGGACAATCGATGGGCGGAGCAACAAAGGGAGAACGCCTACAACCGCCAAGGATGGACGGCTCAAGGCGATTGGCGCACGGCGGAGCAACAATTTTGGGAGCCACAAAGGCTAGAAGACGTGCATCGCCATCAACAAATTGAAGAGCTCCAACGGATGGCCGCCGAGGCTCGACAAGAGCGCCAAACCATGAGTAGCGACATCGCCTATCTTATTGGCGCGTTCGATGACTTCAACGCCCTTTTCCCTCCTCCTCCTCAAGATTGAAGAAGTCAAGCTCAATGACTATAAATGAGTATTTGTATCACTTAATTACTTTGATTCTACTAGAACTGAAGGGCTGAGAATATAAGAGTTGCAAGCCTGCAGCCGCTCGCTGGAGATAAGAGATGCGATGGGGAGCGTGAGAGAAGCTGGAGGACGTCGCCGGAGATGGACTGTGGAGGCGTGGACGACGAATTGTGAGAGAATCGTGAGAGTGAGACTGAGACGGCATGAGGTGAGCGATAGGGTTCCAAATCCTAATTCCTATTAGGGTTTCATATATATTTTCTAAATATATTAATGAATTAAAAGGATTTATATATATATATAGGGGTGCATTTAGGTCCTTACTGATACGCTCAGATTTTGCACGATTTTAAGACTATTATTCGGTCCGTTTTGAGTGTCAAAGTTGCATTACATGTCCATTATTTGCATATTTTATCCAATTTGGTATGTTGACGTGTTTTGTGAGAAATGTGCAAAATAGAGCAGAAAAAGGGCATAAAAAGGTGAATTTTTGGAAGCTGGAACTAAAGGGACGCCCAACGGCCCACTAGAACAAACGCTGCAATCGCTGCAAAGACTCCAGAGGGCTCTGACTCTCTCCAGCGGTCGCTAGACCCTTGCTAGCGGTTGCTGTAGGGGTGTCCAAACGGATAGCGGGTATCGGGTAATTCCAAACCCGGCGGGTATCGGATACCCGCTACCCGAAAAAGACGGGTATGGGTTGAGGATTGGGTACTCTAGGCATGAAAAAACCGGGTATCGAGTCCACCCGTTACCCAAGCGGGTATACCCGAATACACCCGCAATACCCGATTTCATTATTGTTAATAACCTTATATATTACCCAGTAGTAATCAAGCATTCGTACATCCTATAATACTTATACTACACAAAATTAACCAACCATCCATTCCACATTAGATGTGGGACAACTGAAAATTCATGCAAAAATGAAACATTTTTGGAAGAGATTATTATAAACTCAATGTTTCCTAGAGAAATTGAATTGATGGTTGAATTTTCTAAACCACATATATTGTTCACTTCTATAATTTTGCACAAATGCATATATATATATACATGTAGGGGTGTGATCAATTGCTAACTTTCTTAAGTTGCTAACTTGCTAACTCATTAATGCAATGTATTAAAAATGTCAACACGATGACATTAAAATGTCAACACATAACTTTGTTGAACTTTAATATAATGTCTTGACATTTAGATGTTACCGTGTTGACATTTTTAATACATTGTATTGATGAGTTAGCAGAATTAACAACTTAAATAGTTTGCAATATAACGCACCGCGTTCGGTTGCCATGACTAATTATCATGAGACTATCCATCTAGGATTAAGTTGTGGGATTATTTTAGTTGGAGGAGGGAAGCTATGACTAATAATCATGAGACTATCCATCTAGGATTAAGTTGTGGGGTCAATCTTATGTGCCAAACCTGATACATATTTAATCACGAGATTTAGTCTTGCCAACCGAACCTATACATGTATACGTATTTTTGTGATAAAAATCATACAACCAATCAACTAACATTAATGTGAATTATTAATAAAAAAAAACGGCATAATAAACCAAATTAATTAAGAATATTTCTTATTAAGCTTTAAAATTTGTAAAATATTTATATATCCATTTGGCAATAGTTTTAATGAAATTTCAATTTGCATTGACGATTTACAATTATTTTTATTGAAGGGTTTCTAATTGGTATTATTATTACCGGAGATATAGTGCTAAAATAAAGAAATTATTTACACCATTATTTTTCCATATTAATTAATTAATTAAAATATATTTAAATCAAAAAATAAGTAAAGCTAAACTTTTATCATAAATACATCGGTCATTAAAAGAATGAATTACACAAAATCTATTCAAATATTGTAGTGGTTAATTGCATCCAACGTACACTCAGCGGGTGTGGGTACGCAGCTGCGGGTTCGGGTATCCGATGCGGGTATTCGGGGTACCCGTTTAGCCTTGCGGGTAAGGTTCGGGTAGTTAAAAATTGTATATTTTGGGTGCGGGTACCCGCAAAATCGGGTGCGGATACCGCGGGTAGCCGGGTACCCATTTCGACACCCCTACACTGCTGAGAAAATGCGGTACACGACAGCTGTGTTCAAACTCAATTTTCTGGCGATCCTGAAGTTCAATAAGGGCGTTCTACATTTCATTCTCTTTGTCTTTGAAAGAGCTTCTCGTTGGTACCAAGATCACCTCAATCGGAATTTTGTGGACAAAGTTATAGCCGTTCTACCAAAGTCGCGCAAAGCTGTCTACTGCAGTCTAGGCGGAAATTTAAAGAAGGAAAGAAGATATTACCTTGTAAAGCCAAATCTTTTCCTTCTACTATGGGGAACGAAAAATTCCATCTTTCCTATTTCTTGGAGGAGACTTTTTACCAAATTTAAATCCTTCTTAAGCCCCAAAAAAAGGGGAGCTTTCATAGCTCCTCCTCCAACCCTAATCTTTCATCCTTCATCTTTTTTGCCAATTAATTCCATAGCATAAATTTGAGAGTTCTTCGTTGTGCAATGGGTTGAAAAAGGAATCAAGAGAAGATCAAGGCTACAAGGATTCAACCTTTGGGTTTTATTTGCTTTAGATCTTATTTTTCTTTATGACTTCCCTACAATCTATGTTTTTAGCTTATTCTTTCATGTGTAACTAAATTCACAGGATTTTAGGGATGTGTTAGTAACTTTTATTGGTTTATACAATTCCGTTTCTATTTCATATCCATTTTGTTTTTACTTCGTTTCTTCCCTAAGTTGTTCTGAAATACTTCATGCCTGAGTGACACATTCGATGAAGATTTAATATAACTTGCTACATAATCGTGAGAGGAGGTTGGCGAGTTAGATCCATTTAGTAGACACTACAATTAGCTTCCCTTAAAACGACACTATTAATTGAGAGTGGGGACTTTTCAAGGGTCTTAGGAGCTTTTAGGAGTTACGGACCTAGGATTGACAACCCTAGTGTTAGTAATCTACGCTTGTACCGCATGGGCATAAATTATGTGACACATTCTATCGATGTATAAACTGTGCTAGAGTATTGTAGTTGGAATTTGTATAACCATAATTGTGAATGCACATCCCTAGAATTCTCTTATCTCTCATACTTTATCTTTGTGATTTAATTGCAATTAGTTGTTTACTTGCTTTTAATTGTTTTTATTTTCAAAAATCCAAAATTCTCTTGTTTCTCTAGATGGTATTTGACGCTTAGTACATAATAGCCAGTTGCAATTATATTCCCCGTGTTCGATATCCCGGTACTGACCTTTAGTTATACTAGATCTACCTTGTATACTTGCAGGTATTTTTAGTGCTAATAAAAAGTACATCACTTAAACCCCCTTAGCCTTAAACATAATGCTAATATCTACCCTTGGATTATAGATTTGGATGGTGGTGATTCAAAGTATCTGTGCTACATTTTTTCATTTGTAAGCTACATTACGAGGGTGAAATGGGAATGACAGAATTTGAAGGATTAGTTTTAAACTGCATATCCATGATTTCCGCCATTCTAATTACAACTGACGATACACATTCCTTCTTTCTCACCACCAATTCACAATTTCACCTCCTCAGTTTCTCTCTCTCTCTCGTAGAAACCCAAACCTCTACAATATGTGAAAAATAAACCCTAGCTTCACTCTTTTGTTCCGATTTGACGATGCCGCCGGACACAGTGGCGGATCCAGGGGGCAGGAAGGGGCGGTCGCCCCTCCCCGTCGGCCAATAGAGTCGAATTTGTCCTGAGGGTTGGCCGGAAAAATCCGTGGTCGCCCCCTCCGTCAAAAAAAATTAAGAGAGAAGAAGACTCGTAAACTGAGCGAGTAGTGAAAAATGCTCCAAGATCTGAAGGTGACTTAAAGTGAGATGTTTATCGGAATATGACGACAATGGAGTTCTCACTGGAAATGAAGATTTGAGGGTCTGCGCACAGGAGGAAAGAAGATGACATATAGTGGGCTGCATAGTTTGGGCCTAATAAATTAATGGGCAAATATAAAAAACTAGAGGGCTGCATCATTACTAAGTCGGCCTATTATATATTTTGATTTAATAGAATAGATTTAACAGTTTTGTTACTCCATTTTTTAATAGAGTTATTTCACAAAAATAATTATTAGACTTATTGCTAGAGATTTGCTACTTCATGTCTTATACAATGAATGAAATTTACAAAATAAATAACACATTACTATGAGGCATGTATTAAGTATATATTAGTTGATTATAATTTATTGATTTTTATTTTTAATAAATTTATATAAATTTAAATTTTAAGCTATTCATTTGTAATCATTTTATAAACTACTTTCATAATAAGTCGAGTTTTCAAAAGAAAACTTTAGCTACCGTATTCTTCACCGTGAATTTTGACAGAGTTATAAATATTTGGATCAAAAGTTAAGACACTTGATTTCTCTGACCAAAAAGTTGCTTTAAGCATATAGTAGTAAGAATACTAGTATGATGATAATTATGAGTGAAGTTGTCGTTTGCATGTACGAGAAGATTTCAAGCAACGTACATAAGTAAACACAATTCTGCACCCTCCGAAAAACAATTCTGTATCCGCCACTGGCCGGACACTGCAGTAGAAATCGACGTTGTGTTGTATCGATTGAATACATCAGATCCACCTGGTTGTTCCCATTTGAAGACGCTCCCTAATAGGGTAAGCGAAATCGACGACCTTTGCCTCATTATTTCAAGAAATCGTGGCTGACGAACAGGGCATGAGAAATTTGATTATTGGGCTTATGTTAATCAGTGATTTATGTGATTTTCATGATCATTGCATTGAATCTTGTTGGTTACGGTGCACTGGTATATATTTTTGTTTTAGTTATTCATTGATTCCATCAAATAGTTGTCAAATCTACATGGGTATCTACTCAGTTATGTGGAATTGTGAATCCTTGTTAGTTTTCGTTAATTCTTTCATTACTCTACTAACTTATGATTTGAATAAGTTGTTACTTATTACCATTTTTATCAAAATTGAATCTTGATAGAGTTACTTTGGACATTTCCAGTAGCATCCTATAGTAAAACGAAACTGACAACATGGTGAAGAGAGGATCACCTTACTTTGGACATTTCCAGTAGCATCCAGTAGCCACATTATTTACCACTTAAATGCTACATTGTTTCTACAAAAATGTACATTAAGTTCTACTTACATTATTTAACTCAATTTTTACATTGTTCCTACTAATGTGCTACACTATTCTGTATTAAGGTATGATCTTTTACTTTTTTAAATTTTTCTGTACAATCTTTACTCAAATTTTTACATTATTCATACTGATGTGCTACATTATTATGTGTTACATTATTTACCAATATTTATACATTGTTGCATCAAATATTTACATTATTTTACACTAATATGTTACTCCCTCCGTCTCCGATTAAGAGTCACACTTTTTCATTTTGGTCCATCCCCAATTAAGAGTCACACTTCATTTTTACCACAAATAGTAATTAGGTCCCACATTCCACTAACTTTTTCAACCAACTTTTCTTTACATTTCTTAAAACTCGTGCCCGGTCAAAGTGTGACTCTTAATCAGGACGGAGGGAGTACATTATTATTTCTTATTGGTGGTAATGTAAATTTGTAATAACCAGTAATGTAACATTTTGGATAATCAGTGATATGTTTCTGAATAGGTAGAAAGAGGGCGCGAGTCAAATTCGATGACAATAAGGAGTTCGCTTGTGTTGGACTTCCTTGTTTTTTTTAATTTGTTGTAATATGATGGAAACAGAAAACAATGAATGGGTTGTTCTTAGTTTTTGAAAACAATGAATGCTTTTGAAACTGTTAACTGTTAATTAAGGTTTTTCGGATGTAAAAGAGTTGTGATGTACATTCGCATCTAAACAGTGTAACATTTATATATATAATAATGTACATTTACGATCTAATAATGTTGACACTGAGGATTCCAATATTAAATTATTTGATGTAAAACGTAGAAATTATTATTGAACATAAATATGTCGGTGCCCCAATATTTTGGTAATGTAATTATACTTCACAGTAATGTACTCCCTTCGTTCCATAGTAATAGAGGCATTTCATTTTCTGCACTCGTTTTAATAAAATGATATTATATAGTTAAAGTGGAGTAAGAGTAAAGTAAGAAAGAGAATAATGTAGAGAAGAGTCTTATCTACAATATTCTCTCTCTTACTATACTTTTTATCCACTTTAACTATTTATAATTATTTTTTCAAAATGAGTGTGCAAAATGAAATGCCTCTATTACTATGGAACAAAGGGAGTAGATCTTTAGAAATTAGTAATGTAGAATTATAACAATATCATATGCGATAATATTATAATGTAGACAACACATGAAATAATGTAATAGACGTATACATTAAACGAATATATTTCTACGTTACGATCAGTATGAATTTGAAGAACACTAAGTCAAAAAACACGAGCTTTGGTATCTAGGTTGATACTATGTCCTAGCCCCAGGGATAGCTTAACCCTAGGGATGAGAATTCAGTTCCGACCATTTGGCTTACCTACAGGAAGTTGTGGGTGCTATACTCTAGCCCAATGGATAAGTTAACCCTAGGGGAATGATTCTAACTCCCTCCTTAGTGAACGTTGTGTTACTGAGTCGGTACTACACCCTAACCCCATGGAATGTTAAACCATTGGGGAATGGATTTAAGATTCGGCCCTTAGCGAACAAATAAAAATCTACATTACTCAGTAAGAGACAAATACATTAAACGACTATATTTGTACATTAGAACAAATAACAAATACTACTGTTTAAATAATGAAGAAACCATAAATTCTTACATTACGTCTAGTATGTGAACTTGTGGGTACTATGCCCTAGCCCTATAGATAAGTTAACCCTAGGGAACTGGGTCTAATTTTCTCCGGTTAGTGAACGCTATGTTAATGAGACGGTACTACATCCTAGCCTCATGGACTACTAAACCCTTGGGGACGGTGTTAACTTCTGGCCTTTAGAGAACTAATGCGATGCTACATTATTGGAAAAGTGAAGTATACATTATAATGAATATATTGTACATTACATCTGGTATGTGAATTTTTAAGTACTATATTCTAGCTCTATGGATAACTTAATCCTTGAGGAATGGGTCTAACTTTCTCCGTTTAGTGAACGCTATGTTAATGAGACGGTACTACACCCTAACCCCATGGATTACTAAACTCTTGGAGAATAGTGTTATCTTCCGGTCGTTAGGGAACTAATAAGATGCTACATTACTGATTAAGTGAAATATACATTATAATGAATATATCGTACATTACATCTAGTATGTGAGTTTGTGTGTACTATACTCGCTACTATGGATAAGTTAACCCTATGAGAATGACTCTAACTCTCTTCCCTTACTGAATGTTGTGTTAACGAGTCGGTACTACACCCTAATCCCATGACTACTAAACCCTTAGGGAATAGATTTAACTTCCGGCACTAAGTAATCTACATCATTACTTGTGGTACATATACATTAAATACCTAAAATTGTACATTACTGTAAGCAAATTTACGAGATGTCCATGCCAAATATTACAACGTGTTATCTACATTATTAAACCATAAGATTTACATTATACACACGAAAAAACATGAAAAACTGTAGATGTCAGATTGGTTCATGAGAAAAAATGAACAAAAATACAAATAAAACACAAATACATGAATGAACTCAACACAAACTGATACATTAAATTATTCATGTCAATTACACAATCAATACAGGAACTCTCTAATAAAATTGGAGTGAAGTCTCGAATTGAATACATTTAAAGTGGACTACAACGATCAAATAAGTTAAATTATCTTCTTCCTTTGTTGAAAATCTGAAACCAATGTAGGAATACTAAAATAACTTCTCAAAAAAATACTTCAAGATTGCCTCTAAGATTTTGCATAACAATGTCATTTTGCAATACATTACACTGTAAAAGAAGGAAGATTGAAAAAATCTAATTACTGAAAAGAAATCAAAGTATATATTACCAAAGCCAAAATGAGAGGATTAATGAATGCATTAACCGCCTAAAAAACTAGCACTCCCCAAACTACTCTTTTTTGAATTAAAATAATCATTTTATTAATTAAGTTCGCATAAATCTCGACCATTAGATGGCAAGAATCAATGGCTTGGAATTAGTTTTGTGTTTTCCAAATATTTAGTATATATATATAGGGGTGCACTATGGTGCCACCATAGATAGGATAACACCATACCACCAATATAGTCCGTTAGATCTCATTTATGGACGCCTAGGATTAAGTTTCGTGAAAAAACACGGGTTTGCAGTCTACTGTATTAGATATTGCAGTCGTGGTAAACTGCAATATTGTTGTGGTAAGACTGCAATATTCAATGAACAACACTGCAATCTGGTAACGTAAAATTAGAAATTTCCTATTTTACCCCTCCGTGTTTTTACACGTGGCAGCATGACAATCACACGATTTTCAGATCCAATGGCCTAAAATGGTGGTATGGTATATATATATATATATATAGGATTGTGTTAAAATGACAACACCTCTTAAAGTAACACAATACCACCATTCATAGCCAATCATTTGTACATGTGGACAAATAATAAGCTGCCATGTGGCAATCATAAAAATTGCTCAAGGGTAAATTTTCACGGACTGCAATATCCAATACACTAGACTTCAATTTTTCCCGACTGCAATATCCAATACGCTAGACTGCAATCTATAGACTGCAGTCTAGCATATATAATATTGCAGTCTAGCGTGGTGTCACAGTGTCATTTTAAGAGTGTTGTCATTTTAACGCACCCCTATATATACATATATATAGTTTTGATCTATGTAAAACTCATTCTTAATACAAAAATACAGAACCAAGCATACACAGGTCATTTTTAGGTCATCGTAAGCTTATTTTTATGTAATTATAATGAGGATGACATAAAAGGATCTTAACATGACCTCAAACCCAAATTTTATAATATGACCTAAAGCTGCTTTATAATGACCCACTGTGCTTTTCTTTAATTATTGACCATTAGATTGAAAAATTTCATGGTCAGGATTTGGTCTGGATTGTGTATTGAGATGCATTTTTGTATTGATAATTTTCCTATATATATATATATATAAATATATATATATATATATATAGGGTCCTGTTAGGTTGAGATTTTTGGGCCTAATTGAGAATTGAGATGCAATCTCAGCCACCCATTCACAATCTTCGCGCGATGTCAACAGCGTCTGGTTTATGTCAACAGGGGGGTATTTTTGCCATTTCAGTTCTAAAATGTTTCAGCTGTATTCAAAACACGCCGCAAAACTCTCGAACATTTCTCTGAGTTCTCTCCCAAATTTCTTCTACAATTCTGCATCTTCTCTTCCCTTCGTCGCAATTCATCTCCTAATCTTAGACTTCGTTCAGTTTTCTACATCAATTAATTTCCAAAAATGAGGATCGAAGAAGTAGTTGAAGTTGAAGCACCGATTGTAGCCAGAAAAAGGCATTCCAAATCGGCGGTCGTTGAAGCGAATTCTTCAGGTTAAGAAATTGATTCAAATTTTAAGTATATTGCTTCGATTTTAGTGTATTAAAACAGATCTGGATTTGTTTTCTTCTGAATTCGATTTCTGCTGGTTTTTTATTGTTGATTAGCGATGGTAGAATCGGAAGAGAGGGAAATCAATAAGGCTGCTGTAAAAAACGAAAGAGAACCATGCATCTGCTTCCAGTTAAGGATTTGTTTAAATTTTTAAGATTATTGACATTTCATACAATAGCTATTGACATAGTTATGATAATAGACTTGTGTTTTCTATAAACAGCATATACTTGTCATTGAGATGATATTGTATACTGTTGACATAGTGTATGCTTGTTTGGATTGTTGTTGACATTATAAACTTTAACAATTGATATAAAAGTAATAAGATAATTATGTTTGCTTTAAACATGATATACTTGTTATTGACATAGTGTATACTTATTAGAATCGTTGTTGACATAGTCAAATTGACATAATAGTAACCAGATAATTGTTTTTGCTATATATGAGATATACTTGTTATTGACATTGATTTATTATGTACTTTATCTATTGACATAATTTTAAGAATATACACGCACTTGTTGTCGATAGGGTATACTTGTTATTGACATAGATTTATTATGTACTTTATCTATTGACATAATCGTAATAACATGCATGCACTTGTTGTCAACAGGGTATACTTCTTATTGACATGATATCGTGTATAATTGATATTGATTTATTCTGTTTGATTTTAAATTTTTTAAGATTATTGACATTTTATATACTAGCTATTGACATAGCTATAATAATATATTGTTGACAGTAGTAGTGTATGCTTGTTTGAATAGGTGTTGATATAATTATATTGACATAGTGTATACTTGTTTGAATGGCTGTTAGGATGGCTGTAGAAAACATACAAATGTTTCTAGGTCATGTTGTTGCTCATGGACCTTTTAGGGAGGAACGGCTCCCCTGTTTTGGTGTTGGTCTTGGATGGCTCTTGTAAGTTTATCTAGCAGTCATTGTCTACTTAATTATTTCAAAACTACTTTTCTTAAGAGATAATGTATGCGGTACAGTTGATAGTTTCATGATAGTTGAATGATTTACCATCTTGTTCAGTGAAATAGGAACTTTTCTGATTTTGCTGCTTTTTTGCTAGGTTTATTACTAGTTTCTTTCTAGGTGCAATCCCTTGGTATATAGGAGCTTTTCTACGGCTATGTGTCCGTATGGATGACAGGGAGAAGCCTGGACTCATTGCATGTGGCATAGCTGTAAGTCTTTTCAATCTCTACTAGAATCTCCTCAAGTGTCAATTTATGGATGTTCCCAACAGTTAGGGTCTTAGGGATGATGTGTAATCATATTTTGGTGTTTTATGTCTGTTTTTTATCCAGTGGATTTTGTAATTTTATTGTCTCTGAATAAGTATCTGAGGTTTCTCTTGTCAATCAATACCCCCTCCCACCAGTCATCATATGTGTTTTGCTTCTTGATGCAACTGCTTGAGTTGATCTGCACTTGGAAGCCAAACGACTTCACTTGAATCTGTGGCCGATAAGTTTCTTCATTTGTCCAAGACGTTCCTTCAAGACAAGCCTGATACTTTTGATCACTGGAAAAAAATATCTGAATCAATAGTTATTGCTGAAAAAGAAAAGGAAGTTCTTGAAGATTTGACTGAATTTCCAACTTTTAAATTTGGACATTTCTTTGATGAAGTAAGTACATCATTTTGTTTACATATGTTTCTCTGAGTCGACATTAGATTACTCCTACAGTTTATATACTAACATTGTAGAACTAATTTACAAACAGTATGCAGAAGAAAGAAACAGAGAAAATATCCCTACATCGCCAGGTTATGATCCTAAAGGGGTGAGCCAATGAATCAGCCTCTCCTATCTCACCACCAGCTGCAAGCCCAATGGATGACGAAACGAACAAAGAAAAGCAACAGGAGAAAAGGAAAGATAAAGTAGAGAATATTGTTAAAATAAAATAACTAAAGCTAAGATTAAATAGTATATTGTTTTTATAAAATGACTGAATTGTTGTTGACATGGCTTGAAAGTGTAGTTGACATTTGGTTATAATTGTTGTTGACATGATTTGTACGTGTTGTTGACATGACTTATAATTGTTGTTGACATGGTTTCTATGTGTAGTTGACATGGCTTATAATTGTTGTTGACATGGTTCTATGTGTAGTTGACATGGCTTATAATTGTTGTTAACATGACTTATAATTGTTGTTAACATGGTTCTATGTGTAGTTGACATAGTATGTAATATAGTTGACATGGCTTGTACGTGTAGTTGACACGATATGTACCGTAGTTGACATGACTTGTATGTGCCGTTGACACGATATGCACCATAGTTGACATAATTATATTAGTTGTTGACATGACTAGTATATATAGTTGAAATGATTTTTAATTGTAACTAACCTTAAAAACATGAATTATAATTGAGCATAATTAAATTATATATTTAAGTAATCTTAAATTATATGACTACATCTCCATGTGTAAGTAATCTTAAATTATATAGTTGGATGAGTTTTAAAACTATTATTGTGGATTCTGAAGTTTGAACTTAGCAGTTATATCAAATGTTAATCAGTTCAACAAATTGTATTGAAATGTCAACAACCTATAACCAAATGTCAACAGCTTGTATAAAGTGTCAACAACTCAGAAAACAAATATTATAATTAATAAAAACAATTATAAATTAGATGTCATTAGAGAGCAGAATCAAATATCAACAACTAATAAGATAATGTCAATAACTTTTAGTATATGTTAACAACTAAAAAACAACTCTGATTGTTGTTGACATGGCTTGTATGTGTAGATGACATGACTTATAATTGTTGTTGACATGGTTTCTATGTATAGTTGACATGACTTGTACGTGTAGTTGACATAGTATGTAACATAGTTGACATGGTTTGTACGTGTAGTAGTCACGATATGTACCGTAGTTGACATGACTTGTATGTACCGTTGACACGATATGCACCATAGTTAACATAATTATATTAGTTGTTGACATGACTAGTATATATAGTTGACATGATTTTTAATTGTAATTAACATTAAAAACATGAATTGTAATTGTAATTACCCCTCCAGGAAGGACTGGGGCAGCCTGGACGCCCTCATCAGCGAGTAGCACGGAGGCAAGTCTGACTCCAACTTGTATTGAAATGTCAACAACTTATAACCAAATGTCAACAACTTGTATAAAGTGTGTACAACTCAGAAAACAAATCTTAAAATTAAAAAAATCAAAATCATACAATAGATGTCAATAGAGAACAAAATCAAATATCAACAACAGGTCTTGTTAGGTTGAGATTTTTTAGCTTGATTGAGAATTGAGATGCATTTTCAGCCACTCATTCACAATTTTCGCGCAATGTCAACTACTCAAACATTATGTCAACTAGGGGGCATAATTGTCATTTTCGCGATGTCAACTACGGAGACATTATGCCAACTACGATGTCAACAACAAATGTTATTTATGGGAACCAACGATGTCAACAACAAATGTTATTTATGTCAACTATTATGTCAACAACAACATTTTACAAATAATTAATGTCAACAACGAATATTTTCATGTCAACGACCTATATTATTTATGTCAACAACAACGTTTTACATATAATTCATGTCAACAACAATGTTTTACATATAATTCATGTCGTTGAAGCCGGATTTGACTGCAGAACAATACGACAACGATCCAAGGGCTTTTGCTGCGAAGTCCACTATACGCTCCCTCACAGCTGCTTTAGACTTGTTAAATGTCAACTTCCCGTAAAATAGCACCTGTTTTAATTTTCAATCAATCAATCAATCTCAAGTGCAGTTAGCATGTTATGCAGCATTGCAATCTTCAGCTAAGTTATTCGAGCTTTATACTACCCAACCGCGCTTGAAAAAAAAGAACCACACACAAGATTTCATGAATTATAAGATCAAGAACTGATGTAGGAGATTCACAATGTACCTGATGGTGGAAAAAGGCTTCCAATACATGGAATGTTGATGAAGAGTTGATCTTATTAGCTATATACAGAGCCTTAGAAGTTGCAAATGAATTATCATGGTAACTGCAATCCATTCAGATTCATCTCTCAAATTATGCAAATTGCATAAGCAAACAATCATAAATTGGAATAACAAATCCTACAACATAATGGGAAAATATGTAAACAAACTGAAACAGATAATGTCAACTAGCATATCTTAATTGATCCACACCAGCACCAAAATCTCAGACATCATATCATGGACTCTCAACCCTATCCATAACACCTTCCTCCACCAACAAACACCACAGCAGAGGCTGTTCAGACAGGGGAGGTTGCATATTGCATACAACTATTTTTTATATCAACAAAATGTCAACAAAGAGTATAGCTACATAGAATATTTAACAGGTAACATACATCAGACATCCTATCATGGACTCTCAACACTATCCATAACCCCTTCCTCCACCAACAAACACCACAGCAGGGGTTGTTCAGACAGGGGAGGGTTCATTTTGCATAAAACTATTTTGTATATCAACAAAATGTCAACAGAGAGTATAGCCACATAGAATATTTAACAGATAACATACATCATGCCAACAGATTTGCATTTATGTCAACAGAACATCAATTTAAATATCAACAGTGCATTTATGTCAGCAGAGTATAATTCACCAACATAACACAAAAAAATCATGTTAATGAAACAGAATATCAACAAAGAGTATAGCTACAGAGTATAATTCACCAACATAACACAAAATTTGACAGGTAACTTACATCATGTCAACAGATTTGCATTTATGTCAACCGAGTATAATTCACCAACACAACACAAAAAAATCATGTTAATGAAAATCAAACCAACTTACCTCCGCCATTCGTCGACGTCGACTCGGAATAAGATGAAGAATCCATCAGATAACACTTAGGTGTTGATTATGAAGTGAAATCGAAGCTAAAGATGAAAAAGCAAAAAAATAAAAATTGATTAGGATAAAATTTGACTGGACATCAACAAATAAAACATAAAAAAAGAATCAAAGTAGATAAAATCGACCTAAAAACTTCAAATTCAACACCGAAATCCGTCGATTTGTCTTCTGATTTTTGAAAATTGATATCCTTAGTAATCGTCGAATCAGATATCGTTCAAATCGTTGAAATCGTCTGCGTTCTAATTTTTGAGTCAATTGAATCAGAAATCGTTTAAATCAATTGAATCAGAGATCTCACGAAATCGCAATTCTCACCAAAATCGCAATTGAAAGCTGAAGAACTTCAAAATCGGTAAAATCGACCGAAAAACTTCAAAATAACCACAGAAATCCGTCGAACTGATCGTCTGTTTTTTGAAAATTGAGTCGCAAATCAGATATCGTTGAAATCGTCTGAGTCTAATTTTCGAATCAATTGAATCATAAATCGTTAAAATAGATTCAATCAGTGATCCGATGGAAATCGCAAAATCTCACAAGAATCGCCAATCTCACGGTAATATGCTGAAGAACCCTAGATTAAAACGCGAAAAGACAGTTTTAGCCTTTCATGTTAAATTAATCTAAAAATATTTATTATGTGGCAAAATCTGGACCACTCATTTAATAAAAATGAGTGGCTGATATTGCATCTCATTTCTAAATTAGCCTAAATAATCTCAATTGATCACAATCCTATATATATATATAGATGTATTCAAATCCTTTTCATATCTTTTGTCCTTTTTCCTTCTTAATCCTAGCCCCACGATTTTGTCATCTGACGGTTAGATTAATGTCACGTGTCATTTAATAATGCACATTTTCATTCTAATAATGCACAGAGGCTAATAATGCAACATTATAGACTAAATGCACATTTCCATTCTAATAATGCACAACGGCTAATAATGCATTGATCACAACCATCCAATTCAAGGATCCAAGGGCTGAGATTAAGAAGGAAATAGGATACTTAGGGTGCAAAGGAGCCTAACGCACCCCTATATATAGGGTCCTATTCTAATGCTTATAGCACCCTAATCTAAAATCAAGACTAAATCTCCACCCTTGGATTTTAAAATGAGTGGATGAGATTAAAGCTCACACATCTCAATAAATAGTAGACAAAATATCAACAAAAGGGTAATAACGTCATTATTTTTTTTATCAACATTGTGTATTACAAATATCAACAATATGACATTAGAATATCAATACAAGGACAAGAAAATATTAACACATTTTTATTGAGATTGAACATGCATAATATTGAGATTTTGTCTACAATATATTGAGATTTTTTGTTGCATTTGTTGATAAAAGCTGCTTATCAACATGTACGAAAATTGAAATATAATTTATCAAATTTCATCACCCGAACATCGTCGGAACATATGCAATTGAGATCTCATTGGAATCCTTATTAAATTATCTTTAATTTGATATATTTTTTGCGAAAAAATAATTTAAATTGAGAGAGTTACGTAAATTTAAAGATTTGAGATGATTTTGAGGGGAGAGAAAGTAGTTAGTTATAATTACTATATATAAGATTTGACATTAATACCCTTTTAATTTAATTAATAATTATTTAAATTTAAAATATATTACACTTGGCATTATATCAACCACAAGATCTTCTAATCTAATGGTTAAAAATTGGTCTCAATTTTGGATTGCTAATTAGTTAGCAATTGATCACCTCCATATATATCCATATATATATATAGAAATGATATGCTACATACCTTACGTGGGCTCCTTAAGTGAGCACCACTCTCGTTTGACACACGTAGCGTCGTTCGTTTCGATTTATCTATTTAGCTTAATTCTAATACATTAAAAATGTTATTGCAATTTTTAATTTCACAAAATTCATAAAAATCAAAGCTTGATTTATTATTTTATTCATTTATTTGAAATTATTGAGAAATCGAGCAAATCGAGCTTTGATTTTTATGAGTTTTGTGAAATTAAAAATTGTAATAACATTTTTTAATGTATTAGAGTAAAACTAAATAGATAAATCGAAACGAACAACCCTAAATGTGTGTCAAACGAGAGTGATGCTCATATAAGGAGCTCACATAAGGTTTGTAGCATATCATTTCTCTCTCTCCCTCTCTCTATATATATATATATGGATGTATTAAGAGATGACAACCCTCTTTATTGTAACACCATACCACCATTTTAGGCCATTGGATCTGAAAATCGTGTGCTTGTCATGCTGCCACGTGTAAAAACACGGAGGGGTAAAATAGGAAATTTCTAATTTTACATTACCAGATTGCAGTGCTGTTCATTAAATATTGCAGTCTTACCACAGCAATATTGCAGTTTACCACGACTGCAATATCTAATACAGTAGACTCCAATATCTAATACTGTAAACTGCAAACCCGTGTTTTTTCACGAAACTTAATCCTAGGCGTCCATAAACGAGATCTAACGGACTATATTGGTGGTATGGTGTTATCCTATCTATGGTGGCACCCTAGTGCACCACTATATATTATTTAGAGTCACAACGTACATCCAATCTGGTGCTGCCATGGGCACAAAACATACAATATTTTAAACACAAAAATGCAATCTAGTTGTATATGCATTTCCGCAGATTGCATTTTAGTTGTAGGTAAATTGCATTTTATAGTGTTGAGTTTTGCATTTCACATAAATTGCATTTTATATTGTTAAGTTTTGTATTTTCACATATATAAATGCAATCCGTCTATATATAAAATGCAAATTAAACAGTCAATATCTAAAATGCAAACCTCAACAATAAAAAATGCAATCTGCATATAACAAAAATGCAATCCGCCGAAAGTCATTTATAGCTTCTATAAATATATATTGCATTTTAGTGTTTACAATATTGCATTTTTTGTGCTACATGTCAGCACCAGATTGGATGTACGTTGTAACTTTAAAATTAGTTGTTATACTAGTACATCCATATCTTCACAGCTCTTTGGTGTTAAGTTTCAAACAAATCACAGTCCTTGGATCCTTGAATTGGATGGTTGCGATCAATGCATTATTAGACTATAATGTTGCATTATTAGTCGATGTACATTATTAGAATGAAAATCTACATTATTAGATTATAATGCTACATTATTAGTCGGTGTACATTATTAGAATGAAAATGTGCATTATTAAATGACACGTAGCATTAATCTAACCGTTAGATGACAAAATCGTGGGGCTGAAATTCAGTTGAATGTTTGAACAATATATAGAAAAAGGATTTGAATACATCCCTATATATATATATATATATATATATATATATATATATAGGGGCGCACTATGGTCCATAAGGCAAATTCTGTCAAAAATCAAAGCAAATCTCAGCCCTTGGATCCTTAGATTGGATGGTTGTGATCATAATATCCGAGCTACATTATTAGACTAAAGCGCGTTACATTATTAGCCGAGCTACATTATTAGACTACACAATCTAAATTATTAGATGACACATGGCATTAATCTAACGGTTACATCACAAGATCCAATGGCTGAGATTTGCTATGATTTTTGACAGATTTTCACTTATGGACCTGATCACATCCCTATATATATATATATATATATATATATATATATAGGATTGTGTTAAAATGACAACACCTCTTAAAGTAACACCATACCACCATTCCTAGCCAATAATTTGTACATGTGGACAAATAATAAGCTGCCATGTGGCAATCATAAAAATTGCTCAAGGGTAAATTTTCACGGACTGCAATATCCAGTACACTAGACTTCAATTTTTCCCGACTGCAATATCCAATACGCTAGACTGCAATCTATAGACTACAGTCTAGCGTTTATACTTTTGCAGTCTAGCATATATAATATTGCAGTCTAGCGTGGTGTCACAGTGTCATTTTAAGAGTGTTGTCATTTTAACGCACCCCTATATATATATATATATATATATATATAGGTGTGTGATCAAATACAAACTAAGTTATGGTAATAACTAATAACTAATATCAATTTTGTATGTTAAAAACATCAACACAAAGACATAAATTTATCAATCTTTATGTAATGATAAACTTTTGTCTTTGTGTTGACACTTTAAATTTGCATGTTGTATTGATATAATTATGTCTCTGTGTTGATAATTTTAATGCACAATATTGAAAGTTATTAGTTATTACTGTAAATTAGTTAGCACACTAACGCAACCCTAATTTTTAGGGATGTGATCAATCCAAAAATTGAGACCAATTTTTAACCATTAGATTAGAAGATCTTGTGGTTGATATAATGCCAAGTGTAATATATTTTAAATTTAAATAATTATTAATTAAATTAAAAGGTTATTAATGTCAAATCTTATATGTAGTAATTATAACTAACTACTTTCTCTCTCCTCAAAATCATCTCAAATCTTTAAGTTTACGTAACTCTCTTAATTTAAATTATTTTTCACAAAAAATATATCAAATTAAAGATGATTTAATAAGGATTCCAACGAGATCTCAATTGCATATGTTCCGACGATGTTCGGGTGATGAAATTTGATAAATTATATTTCAATTTTCGTACATGTTGATAAATTATATTTCAATTTTCAACAAAAAATCTCAATATATTGTAGGCAAAATGTAACAGCCCGCCCTCCTAGGGTACAATAAATGCGGCGGCTGCTACCCGAAACCGACTCCAAAGAAGTAAACACAGACTAGGGTTTCATTTAAAGAGTACTGACCAAAAGAATTGGAAGAAATATCAGAGTATTTAATGCAACAACTCAACCCAATAATCATGCATAACGTGTCGATAATAATAATCTTCACTGTGTGAGATTTACACATAGTGCTCATTTTTTGGTTTTCTCGCCGGATCGGAGCTGCTGCTGGGTCGGTCTTGGTGCTCCGGCGACTGGGCTTTGTCCCACGGTTCATTCCCGTCGGTGGGGGCTAGGGTTCCGGCGGTAGGCGGCGATTTGGCGGCGTGGCGTCGGGTTTGGGGCTTTTGCTGTTAGGGGTATTTCTGCTCGGATTCCGGCTAGTTTTGCTCGGATTCCGACTGGATTTTGCTTCAGGTTCGTCGTTTGGCGGCTGGTTCGGCGATTTGGTGGCGGATTTGCTTGATTTCGCGGCTGAGAGCTCGCGACGGTCTGGGCGGCGGTTTTGCTTCGGCTCGATTCTGGCGGTGGGGCGGTGATTTGGGTGGTTGGGGCTTCGTTTCTGCTGCTGGGGGTGTCGATTCCGGTGGTGGGGCTTCGATTCTGCTCGAGTTTTCGCTGTTGGGGGTCTGGTGGCTGGTTTTTCGCTACTGGGCGACGGTGCTGGTAGGTTTCTGGTCGGTATTGAGCTCGCCGGCTGCTGGTTCAGGTGGGTTCAGGTGAGCTGGGTTGGGTCTGGGTCTGGGTCTGGTGCTGGGTTCAGGTGGGTTCGTTGCTGAGCGTCTGGTGGCTGGGAGGCAGCTTGGGCGGCGGGTCTAGGTGGTGCTCAGCGGGGTTCTCCTCGATTTGCACTCTCCGGTGGTTGTTCGAAGGGTGAGGTTGCGTGGTTCTGTCTTGGTTTCCTGTTTGGTGTGGTTTCTGGATGTCGGATTTGGAGTTGGTGTTTGCGGGGGCTCCGTTGTCGGAGGAGTCTCCGGTGAGCGGGGAGGGGTTGGTGTCGTCGGTGGCGGCTCTTTCTAGCCTAGGAGAAGCAGTTTTGTCTGATGCTAGGCGCTCGATGCGGAAGAGGCTTCCGCGTTCTCCGTCTTTGAAGGGTCGAAGGGTGAAATCCTGCCCGAAATCTCCGCTCATGAGAATGGCGGAGTTGAGGAAAGGGGGTTTACGGGCTGGTGCTTTGAGGCAGCCCAGGGGGAAGGGTCTTGATGATTCGGGTTTCAAAAAGGGTAAGGGGAGGAAGGGGACTGAGGGTAAGGGATCGAGGGAGCTTGTGGCGATTCCGGAGGTCTCTGAGGCTGGGGATGGGTTCTTGGGTGGGGCTGATCTGATTGGGGCTGTTGGAGAGGGTGGTTCAGAGGGTGTTCGGGGGGATGCTTGTTCTATGGTGATCTCTGATGAGGGGAAGGTGGTTGCTGGGGCTGGAGGTGTTGAGGATGGTGGTGTTGGGGTGGATGTTGAGGCTGGTGTGATTGAGTTGGCTGCTGGGGCTGAAGAGGCTGTGGGGGGTTCGGCTGGTTTGGTTGATGCTCTGTTGGAAGTCCGTATTCCTGTTGAGGCGGAGCTTGGTGTTGCTTTGTTGGGGTCGGGTAGTGGCGGCTCTACGCTTGATAGGATGGCGGAAGGGAGTATGGTGGGGTTTGCTTCCGATCCTGTTTTGGATTTAGTTGCATCTCAACCTCTGCAGGATATGGCCTTTATTGACAAGAATGTGGAGGTTCCTAGGGAGGGAAGAGATGATTTTATGGTAGAGATGGGGACGGAGGAGGCTTCTGGTGGGGTTATGAATGAGAATTTTCCTCTGCTGAGCAAGGAAAATCTGAGGAATGCCAAAGATAAGGGGAAGTTCAAAGGAGTTGGGGGTAATGATGGTCCTAAAATGGTAGATGCTCCGGTCAAGGGGTTTCCTCCTAATTTCAAGGAGGGCTCGAGTTCTAAAGTGGGGGGCAACTTTGGAGCGGGGCCTAGAAATTATAAGGCCTCGTTGGAGGGTGGGATGCGCCTTGGGGGGAATTTAACGGTGAGTTTTGAGCCCGAAAAGATGAGAAAGATGGGGGTGTTGGGTGAAACTTGTGGGCTCCCTTCAATCCAGTTTTCAAGTGAAGAGACTTCTTATCTAGAGGAAAAGATGGGATTCTCAATTGTGGGAAAGTTCTCACACTCTCTCCCCTCGTCGCTTCAGATTCAGAGAGCTTTTTTGGGCATGAAGTTCAAGGGCGAATTCACATGGAAATACATAAATGCTAAGCATGTCTTGGTCCAGTTTTCCTTGATTGAGGACTATGCTAAATTGTTAAATGGGCCGAATGGGATGTCGGTTTGGTTTGTGGATCGCCACCCTATGAGAGTATTCAAGTGGACGACGGATTTTGATCCATTCTTTGAATCTCCTATTAAGGCGGTGTGGTGTAATCTTGTTGGGCTGCCGATTCACTTGTTTGAAAAATCTGTTTTATTTGTAATTGGTGGTCTTCTGGGTGTCCCTTTGCAGGTGGATCATGAAATGATTTCGCGGTCCAGATTGTCTTTTGCTAGACTTTGTATTGAGATAGACATATCCAAAGCTCAGGTTCAAGAGATTGTTCTAAATATTCAGGGGAGGGAGATCAGGCAAATGGTAAGATGGGATCGTATTCCATTATATTGTCAAGAGTGTAAGCATGTGGGGCATTCTAGTGAGGTGTGTTACGCAAATGGTAAGGGGGAGAGGCCGGCTCGGAGGAACTTTGCTAGGCCGGTCGTTTTGAATGGGCGGCAGGAGGAGGGGGTGTCGGATGTGGGGCCGGGGGTCTCGGGTGAGGGTGGTGTTGGGGCTGTTGGGGTGTTGGGTGATGGTGTGGAGGCTGGGGCTCGGGGTTCGGGTGCGGTCTTGGGTGGCGGTCCGGATCAGGGGTCGGGAGAGGAGCTGTTGTCTGAGGGTTTTCAGCTTCAGGGGAAACGGAGAGGCAGGCAGGGGCAAGGGGGCCGGAGTGTGCCTGGGTCGGCGGGGGGCTTTTCTGGGGTTGGGGGTCAGGGTTCTTCGAGTGGGCCTTCGGGTGGAAAGGTTGGTGGGCAGCGAGGTCCCTCTCGCCTGAGTTCGGGCTCGGCTTCCTCTTCCTTGGGGGCTGTGGCTTCAGATCCTGGGCCTTGCGTTGGTGTTGGGGTTTCGGAGGTTGGGGGTGCTCAGTTTGGGAGTGGTGGGCGTGAGGATCTCTCTCTGCTCTCCTCGGTGAATAGGTTTTCTGTGCTTTCCTCGGGTGATGCTTCCATGGGGGAGTTAGCGCGGAACCATTCCTTTATACCAAAATATTTAAAGATGCTTCCAAATGGGGATTTTGATTCGGAAGCCTTTGAGGATGAGGGAGATGGGGATGAGGAGGATGATTTGGAAAGTGATTCTGAGATGCAGCTGGTTCAGGGGGTGGATAAAAGAGGAGCTGCTTCAGATTTGATAGAGAATGTAGAGGAAAATGTGGTGAAGAAAGGGAGGATCAGTGAGGGGTCTTCGACCATGGTTTCCCATGTCGCTTAATATCTTGATATGGAATGCCCGGGGTGTGGCTAATGTGAACACCCAAAGTATCATCAAGAGATTGGTGAAAGATAATAAAATTTCTGTTTTGGCAATAATTGAGCCTTTAATCAAGCCGAGACCTGATTTCTTCAACAGGGTCTTTGGTTTGAAATTCAAGGGTGCAAACTGTAATGGTCAGATTTGGGTTTTTGTGGCTGAGGGCTTGGAGGTGGATAGTTGGGATGACTCGGAGCAGATATTCCATGGCAGATTTGTCTCTCCAGTTTTACCTATTCCCTTCTACATATCAGTTGCTTATGGGAAATGCTCTAGAGAGGGAAGAAGGGATATGTGGGATAAACTTAGGGATCTTGCTGCAAGGCTAGATGGCCTTCCTTGGTTGGTGGGCGGTGATTTCAATATCTTTGTCTCTGAGGAGGAAAGGCAGGGGAGTGTAAGGAGGCAGAGTAGGAAAGCGAGGGAAATGATGGACTTTGCAGAGGCGATCAGTGACTGTCAGCTCCTTGATCTGGGGGCGGATGGCCCTAAGTTTACTTGGGCAAGAGGGGATACCTTTGAGAGGCTGGACGGAGTGCTTTTTGGTGAGGGGTGGGGGGATCTTTTTGAGTCTTCTAAAGTCTCAAATATCCCTAGAATTCTATCTGATCACTGTCCACTCTTGGTGAGATGCCGGATTCCGGGTCCTCGGGCTAGGCCATCCTTCCGGTTTTAGAACATGTGGGTTCGACATCACTTGTTTCTTGCGGAGGTTGATAGGTGTTGGAGAGAGGAAACGGGGGTACTAGTGGCATGATTAATGTGCAAATCAAACTCAGCCGGCTCAAGAGTAGCTTTAGGATTTGGAATCGGGTGGTCTTTGGCAACATCTTTGAAAGGTTAAAAAAGGCGGAAAAAGAGGCTAAGGAAGCTCTTGAAAGATATGAACAAAATCCTACCCCAGAATGTCGTTCTGAAATGAACAAAGCTGCAGCAGAATACATTCTTAGGCTAAAGATGGAGGAGGATTATTGGAGGCAGAAAGCGGCTCTGAAATGGGTTGCAGAGGGAGACAGGAATACAAAATTCTTTCAAGGATGGGTAAAGCAGAAGCGGGTAAGATCTAGAATCCACTCGATTGAGGATGGAGACCTGATCCTTACTGAAGATGCAGATATCAGAAGCTCTGCGGAAGCATTCTTTAAAGGCCTCCTTTCTGATGATGTGGGTCCTTTGGGAGACCCAGACTTGGAGATTCTCTCCTCCCTCCCCTCGCATGCGAACATGGATTTGTTGGAAGAGGCCCCTTCGGCGGAGGAGATAAGGAAGATTGTTTTTAGCATCAATCCTGAGAGTGCTTCGGGGCCAGATGGGTACTCTGGTTTATTCTTTCAGGTGTGTTGGGAGATCATAGGGCCGGATGTGGTGGCGGCGGTGCTGGATTTCTTTGCGGGCTCTCAAATACCTAGAGGTATTGCGGCCACTTTGATTGTTTTGGTGCCAAAGAAGGAAAATCCTTTAAAATGGGCTGAGTTCAGGCCTATTAGCTTGTGTAACGTTATGAACAAGATCATCTCCAAACTAATGGCATCAAGGTTGGCTCCTCTTTTACCTATGATCATAGCTCCTAATCAAAGTGGCTTCATTCAAGGGCGGCTGCTTAGTGATAATGTGTTATTGGCTAAGGAACTGTTTCATGAAATATGGAAAGGTGTGACTTCCCCAAATATGGTTCTAAAGTTGGATATGGAGAAAGCATATGACCGAGTACAGTGGCCTTTTTTACTCAAAGTGTTAAAGAAGATGGGCTTCTCGGATAGATGGGTGAGATTCATTGAAAACTGCATCTCTCCTTGCTGGTTCTCGGTTCTTATCAATGGAAGTGTGGCTGGTTTTTTTTAAATCGACACGAGGACTCAGGCAAGGGGATCCAATATCGCCTTCTCTTTTTGCCTTGGCTGCGGACTATTTGTCGAGGTTGCTTGATCGCCTCATCTTGGGGCGTAAGGAGATGATGTACCGCACGGCAAGATATACCATGGGGATTTCTCACTTGGCTTATGTAGATGACATTATTATCTTCTCGCAGGCCCAAAGCTCGGCTATTTTAGAGGTGAAGGAGTGCTTGGAGCATTACATGGAGGTCTCGGGACAGAAAGTCAATGTGGGGAAGAGCTGTTTCTATCTCGATAAAAAGCACCTCGCATGGGCAAGTGAAGTGAAGGAGGTGAGTGGATTCCAACAAGGCTGTCTCCCTTTTCTGTACCTTGGTGTTCCTATTTTTAGGGGTCCAAAAAAGACAAGCCTGTTCATGTTCATCAGAGATAGAATCTCGACGAGGATTCACAGTTGGGGGCACAGACATTTATCTTTCGGGGGTAGGCTGACTTTGATCAGAAGTGTCCTTGGAGCCCTCCCAATTCATATTTTCCAGGTATTGGACCCCACAAAGGGGGCTTTGAAGCAGATTGAGCAGGTAATGGCCCGGTTCTTGTGGGGTTCGTGTTACACTCCGAACAAGACTCACTGGATTAAGTGGCAGAGAGTGTGTCTTCGCACTGATGAGGGGGGCTTGGGTATCCGTAGCCTTGCAGATTCGGTGGAGGCTTTTAGCCTCAAGATGTGGTGGCGGTTTAGAGAGCAAGACTCTCTATGGGCTCATTATATGTATCAGAAATATTGCTCTTCATCCTTCCCTCTGGTGTTGTACAGATCGAACAGGTTTAGCCCTATGTGGAGAAGGCTGTTCAAGGTGGGTGATATTTGCCGAGAGCAGGTCCGCTGGGTGCTAGGGGATGGCAACATCAGTGTCTGGTATGATTCCTGGGCTCTTAATTCGCCTCTTGCAAACATGTGTAGCTCTCATCCTTCTTGTCCTTCTTTGAAAGTTAGTGATCTCTGGATGGGGGAAGAGTGGGATGAAATAAGGGTGAGGCTGCTGGCGGAGGATGAGGGCCTTCCAGAGGAGATTGTTGAGACGATTCTCCAAATCCCCTTTGATAGGGGATCCAGAGACAGGGGCCGGTGGAAGTTGACTAGTAATGGTGATTTCTCAACAGCGTCGGCTTGGGAGTTGGTAAGAAAAAGAGCAGGGAAACGGCTGATCTTTGAGCTTATTTGGGGTAACTGTATTGGGTTATCAATCTCGATGTTCCTTTGGCGCCTGTTAGCTAACCGCATTCCGGTGGACACAAAAATGCAATGGAGGGGGATTTCTTTAGCTTCAAAGTGTAGATGTTGTATAAAGTCGCAAGTGGAATCAAGATTACATCTCTTTGTGAATGGGGAAGCGGCTACAGAGGTGTGGCATCACTTTGCGAGATGGTTCCCCCAGGTACCCCCTTTTGTTGAGGTTGGAAATAACATTGAGTTGAGGTTTAGATGGTGGTATAGACACATGGGCTTTCGCTCGGGGCAACACTTATGCTCTATCATTCCTTGTTTGATTTTGTGGTTCATTTGGTTGGAAAGGAATGAAAATGTTCATCGGGAGAAGCCTTTTGAGGTTGAGAATGTGATTAGGAGGATCAATGGCCAGTTGAGGAGTTTGGTTTTATCTAAAATGCTTACTCCTGTTCATTGGAAGAATTGTAGCCCGCAGTTGGATGTGATGGGTGGGGAGGTGCGTGAGGTGCGGAGGAAGGCAGTTTGGAAGGTTCAGTGGAGGCCACCGGATGAGGGCTGGCTTAAACTGAACGTGGATGGGGCTTTTTCCCTGATGTCACAGCAGGCTGGCGGAGGGGGTGTCCTGCGCGACTTTAAGGGTGATCTTATAGCTGCTTTCTCTGCAGGTGTGGAGGGAAGCTCGGCGGTGGAGGCTGAGGTCGCGGCATTCCTCCTTGGAGTGATCGTGGCTAGGCAGCACGGTGGTAGGCTGTGGATAGAATCTGATGCGGACAGGGTGGTGCGATGGCTGGTGTCAGGGCAGCTTGGCCCAGTGTCTATCTGCATGGATCTGCTGAAGATCAGGAAAGAGTTGCAGGGGCTGGAATGGAAAGTGACTCACATCTTCAGGGAAGGTAACAAAGCGGCTGACTTCCTTGCAGGGATTGGACTGCTTTCAGGTGAACAGGTTATTTATTCAGGTTCCTCAGCTCCTGCTCGGGTCAAGGCGTTATGTCGTCTGGATCAACTTGGCCTACCGAATTTTCGGTTCTGATATGGTTGTTCTACTTCTCTTCTTCCTTTTGGTTTATGGCTAGCTTTTTGTTTTGGATTTTGATGCTGATGTTTTATTTTGTCGGATAGTTTGTTTTTTTGTTGGACAATCCACTTTTGGGATAGTCTCGTTGTAAGACTTTCGGTTTTGATGATATATAGGGGATGAGGGTCCTACTTAACCCTCCACCGTGAAGGTGTTCGATGAAAAAAAAAAAAAAAAAAACTCAACCCAGAAGTTCAAAGGAAGATAGATATCATAAATGAGGGTCAAAACCTTAAGAGTACGACATAGTATCCCAGATAAAATCACGAGAAAAGGGCTAAGGCCACCACCGAAAGTAAAATGCAAATATTCCAAAAAGAAGTTCTAAAGAGTATAAAAAATTCAGCGGAAAACGACCAAGAGAAAAGCATAGCTATGTATGGTGACACAACTACACTTAGAGTTCAACACATCCATATTAATTAATTAAGCTGCTCAACACCCGCCACCGCACGTCATCATTCAACCTGCACATAAGGAAAACACATGCAAGGCTGAGTATTTTGAAATACTCAGTGAGCTCGTTGCCAAAACATTTTATAAGTTATGCCACCCTTACCAAGTGAACTCGAGTTTTAAGCAGTTAAAAAGAATATCACGAGTATCACAAAATATATTTTCATAGACTGGCCTGTCAAAATAACCTCTCATTTTCTCATCAAATTAACAATCACAAACATTCCATGGTGCGACGAAAGTGTGGCCACACTTTTCGCCCACGAGACCGACCGACTAGCAAGGACGGCTCGCGATCCCATTGTGTACACAGCCTGGTAGGGCTTGCGGCCCATACTCAGACCCGAATTCGTATAAGCATATCCAACAATCACATTTAAACAAACATAGGCATGGCATAACAGTTAAACCACCCTTATAACACCAAACAACATTTGATAAAATAAAAGAGAGATTTTAGAGTAAAGCCCACCTCGATTGCTTAGTTTTCAAGTAGTTTCGCTTTTCCGTTTTCCGGCTCCGCAACCAAAGTTTCACCTTTTAATCACATAGGCACATATCACAAATTAGGTTCGATACTACTCTTACTCATGCATGTCTCATTACTTTTCCCTCTTCCCAACGATTTATCTTATCATTACTAATTAACCAAGATCATGTTTATCACACAAGATTATTTAACCAACCAACACACGCTACACAACACAATAACACACACACACGCGGCACACACATACACACGCCACACACACACACGGCACACATATGTATACACGTTCTCACGTCCCGTTTTATCCCTCTTTCACTCAACCAAGATGCATGAGGGTTCAAGAAGACCGATTAATCGGTTAGAAGAAGAAAAAGAAGAAGTAGAAGAAGAATAAAAAGGACTCATAAACAAAATACCTTTTTAGCGAAAAACAATCGGTAGAAAACAAGTATTAGCCTTGATTCTTCAAAGTTCTTGGATTAAACTTCAATTTCTTCTCAAAGGATGAAGGATTAATGGAGTAAAGTAGAAGAAAAATTGAGAGTGTGTGGGAGGGTGGGGGCCGAAAATTATGGGGGCTAGGGTTGATGTTTCTCTTATTTATAGTGCTCAACAAGATCTTTAGGTAATTAGAATAGAATATTTGGTAAGATCTCCTTCTCCACAATTAAATAAAATAAATAAATATTGTGAAGTAGGGAAGAAGAATTAACAAAAATAGATTAGGGTACTAGGCATGAGATTTTCGAAATTATGGCCTTCCAAAAAGCCAAGATTTTGTTTTGGTATTTTTCCATATAGAATAAAATATCATGGAGCAAAATAAAAATAAGGAAAATCCTCCATGAAGCAAGGTAAGGGGCGGTTTCTATGCCTTTTAAATAAGGCATGGATTTTGAATATTGACTAAAATAAAGTAAGGCAAGATCTCTTAAAGTATGGAAAGATTTGGTAGAATATTTAAATTCTAGGTATGGAAGGAAATCAAGTAAGGAGTCAAATAATATAAAATAATTCTTTCCTTCCCAAGTAGAGTGATTTTCGAAAATCACTAGAAAATAAGGGGGCTCGATTTTTTCCATTTTTAAACAAGGAAATAATTGGCTCTTGGAATTTAATTTGGATAAATATCCCAAGGATTAAATAAATTCCGGAAAAATAGAAATTCTTTCTCCAAGGGGTCTAGGGTTCGAAAATTTCAAGAATTAGGGTGACAAGTATTTATGGAAATTTTCTCTAATATTCTCACTCACCCTTAGATAATTAATTTACCACATAATCTCACAAATAAGTAAATCACATGCCACATCATTAAATCAATAAGTTTGACTTTTCAAACTTTCAACACAAACCCTAAACTCAAATCGACCATAACATCTCATGAAATAAATGCATTCTCGATTCCACGTCATCAACAATTAATTCTAGGGCTCTAAAATTAGGGTTCTAAAATCCGGGATGTTACACAAAATCTCAATATTATGCATGTCTAATCTCAATAAAAATGTGTTGATATTTTCTTGTCCTTGTGTTGATATTCTAATGTCATATTGTTGATATTGGTAATACACAATGTTGATATAAAAAAACACTCACGAAAACTATCATATGATAACATAATGACAATATTACCCTTTTGTTGATATTTTGTCTACTATTTATTGAGATTTGTGAGCTTTAGTCTCATCCACTCATTTTAAAATCCAAGGGTGGAGATTTAGTCTTGATTTTGGATTAGGGTGCTATAAGCATTAGAATAGGACCCTATATATATATATATATATATATATATATATATATATATGGATGTGATCAGGTCCATAATTGAAATTCTGTCAAAAATCAAAGCAAATCTCAGCCATTGGATCCTGTAATGTAACCGTTAGATTAATGCCACGTGTCACCTAATAATGTAGATTGTGTAGTCTAATAATGTAGCTTGGTTAATAATGTAACAGCTGTAGTCTAATAATGTAGATTGTGCAGTCTAATAATGTAGCCTAGTTAATAATGTAACGCTTTTAGTGTAATAATGTATCTCGGGTATTATGATCACAACCATCTAATCTGAGGATCCAAGGGCTGAGATTTGCTTTGATTTTTGACATAATTTATCTTATGGACCATAGTGCGCCCCTATATATATATATATATATATATATATATATAGGGTTTTGATCTATGCAAAACTAGATTTAAATAAAGAAACGCAAAACAATATCATGCGTAGGGCATTTTTAGGTCATAGTTAGTGTATTTTTAGGTCATACTAGGTTAGTATGACCTAAAATGAACTTAGCATGACATTAAACTCAAATCTTATAATATGACAAACTGGTTAATTATGACCTTCCGTATTTTTGGTTAATTATTGACCATTAGATCATCTAATCATAGGGCTAAGATTTGTGCTGCATTTCTGGATTTAAACACATACTTAGTTTGATCATCTATATATATATATATATATATATATATATATATGCATTAGGGTGCCCCCTTATTTAGAGTTACAACGTACATCCAATCTGGTGCTGCCATGTGGCACAAAACATGCAATATTTTAAACACAAAAATGCAATCTAATTGTATATGCATTTCCGCAGATTGCATTTTAGTTGTAGGTAAATTGCAGAGTTTTGCATTTTCACATAAATTGCATTTTATATTGTTAAGTTTTGCATTTTCACATATATAAATGCAATCCGTCTATATATAAAATGCAAATTAAACAGTCAATATCTAAAATGCAAAACTTAACAATAAAAAATGCAATCTGCATATAACAAAAATGCAATCTGCCGAAATTCATTTATCTTCTACAAATATATATTGCATTTTATATCTTTTTTCTTCATCTTTTCTCTCCATTCTCTCTTGCACACGACCTCCACTCAAAATATTCAATAATTCCACACACCCTCACTCAAATTCATCCATTGCATCTGATCTTTCGGACTTCCATCGTTCAATCACTCCAAATTAAGGTATGAATCCTAACTTCAAATTTTGAGCTTTGCTTGAATTCTTCCATGGGTTTTTCTTTATTTGATGAATCGTTCGGTTGAGAAGTTTGTTTTTAACATGGGGGATGAGTTTGATGTTGTTATTTCATGATTTCATTGGTTATATTTGTGAACTGGGTGATGAATTGTGTGTTTTGATAGTGAAATCCCTCCTTGATCTTTGTTGTTATACTTTGCAATCATGTTCATAGCATTGTGAGGCTATTATTATTTCCATGAATTGCAATACATGAGTAGATAATAGAGTTTGTTGGTTTCATTGTTTATGATGATGCGTCTCCGCATGGGGATTAATTCACGTTGGGGGATGGATTATGGGTGTTCTCTTATGTTGATATTGTTTTATATGTCTTCATGAATCACTCTAGAACACATGCTAGGTACAAGCTTGCACAACATGGTTTATTTTTGTTGATTATTGCTTGGTTGATTGCAAGTTTGGGGGGGACCCTTGTTTGTCCTTTGTTGATGCTCTTTTTATAAATTTGGTGTTTCTTTGTAGGAACATGACAATAAGAGGAAAGCCCGAAAACGCGAAGAGCTATAGCATTAGCCTTCCGTTGGAAGCACACAAGGCAATGTGGAAGAAAGTCTCGGCAAGAGACACCATGCCTTCGAGATACCCACATGATCTTCCTCTCGCCACTTTGGAGATTATAGAAGACTTTTGGACGGTGTGCGCGACGTCAGTGAGGAAAATGGCCTCAGCCATATGTTTCGTGGGAGGTGGCCATCTTACCGGAGACTCACTCTTGAGTTTCTAAGTACTCTTAGAGTCAACAAGGACCGCTGCACCCGCATCCCCGAGTCCATTGACTTCTGCCTCGGCAACCACAACTACACATTCACCATGGCGGATTTGTGCGAGGTGTTCCAGTGCCACAACCCCAACATCGGCGAGGAAGTGGAGTATGACTACTCCGACATGTGGAGAACTATGACCATCGAAGGGAAGGACTTTATGACGGCCTACGCCAAGTCTTTTTCCATCCGCAACCCCGTCCTTCGATACTTCCATCGAGCGATGACGCAGCTAATGTTTGCCCAGATTGACGGTTGGAGTGTCTCCCAAACCGAGATGGACGTGATTTGGAGCTTGCTCAACAAGAAGGGGATCAACTTTGGAATCCTCTTCACCATCTACGTCGATCGCATCTCCAAGAAGGACGGAAGCCCTATTTGTTGTGGTGGGTTGATCACGGCATTTGCCGAGTATGTTGGCATCCCGACAGTGGACTTCACTCCGGATATAGGTGAGATGTACATCACCTACGAGGTTTTGTTCGCGGTAGGGCTTTTGAATCCGACGCGAGCGGCCAAACCTTCTTTCTACAGTTGGCACGAGATCAATTTCATGTTCCACTCCCACAATTGACCAAGGTTGATACGTGGGACAACAAGGCCAATTGGAGGCTCGACACCGCCGCCCACCGGAGTGCAATTGAAACTAACCCCATCGAGGGAGAGTTTAGGAGGCGGAACATGCCGCTGCGCGTCCCCAACTTCGAACCGGATGTTGATTCCACCTACGCCGCCATTGATGAATATGTGGAGGGTGGACAGCATTCATATGCTCAAGAAAGTGGGGTACCGCCGCCGCCGCCGCCTTGACATGAAGAGGAAGATGAGGACGAAGTAGAAGGCCACCACCGCCGCAACAGGAGGAACCGCCGCCGAGGCCGACCGGATCCACAAGAGGAGTTCCAAGCCGGTACTTCCGCCCAACTGAGGGGTATTTTCGGAAATCAGTTTATTAATCTGCATAAAATACGTGAATCTCTTTCCTTCTCTCAATTCTTCGATCTTCATACAATCTTCACGCAATCTCCATCAAGTTTTACGCAATCTTCTTCAATTTCTCGCAATTTACGTTAGCTATATAATCTGCATCAACATCTTCTTCAATCTGCATCGATCTCCACGATCTACCTCAATCGCGATCTGCCCCAATCTGCAATTCCTTCAATTCACGTTCTACCTCCATCGCGTTTTGCTTTCTCAATTTTGCTTCCTCAATTCACGACCATTTTGCAATTGCATCAATTCACGATCTGCATCACCGGACAATCGCGATCTGCATCAAATTTTCGATCGATCTACCTTAGTTTTGGATGACATTTAGTTTCGACGGTGATCGGGCGAGCGTTTGTGCCCAAAATCATGAGAATCCTCGACAAATAGAGGATTAGGGTCACAATCATTCTTGATTGCACAGTATTTTTTTTTTTTTTTGTTTTTTGGTTGCCACCTTCTTGTACAAAGTTTACGCATCAGTCTTCAATTCTGTTAGCTCTCCGAATACACGTGCAATGGGGCGTGTACGATATGGTGCAAGTGTCGTATGACTTGAAGATGGGGATGAAGGTGTATTGGGAGGTGGTGACACGGAGGATGGTGGATAACATGGTGTTGCACTTGATGTTCAACATGGGAAAAGTGATGAATAAGGAGATGTAGAAGGAGTTAATTGATGAGTTTATGGGGCCACATGGGAATGGGCTGGAGAGGATACTGGATGAGCTGATGTCGGTGGCGGAGAAGATGAAGAAACTGCAGAGCAGCGTGGAAATCATTTTTATTTAGATTTCGATTTTACTTCATTCAACTATGCTATAACTTCATTCAGTTAGATCATTAGTTCATTCAACTAGGTTAATACTTTATTATTTAATTTTCTATATGACTTCATTTGATTAGGTCATTACTTCATATTTATGTTCTATTACTTCATTTAAATAGTTCCATCACTTCGTTCAACCAGATTTTTACTTTAAGGGATTCTTGAGCATATGAGGAAGAGTGATTAATACTTCATTCATATGTGCATTTACTTCATTCAACAAGTATACCACTTCATCACAATAGGATTTTACTTCATTGAACTTCAATTGGGTTATCACTCTAGTCCATTACCTCATTAAATGAGGTTATAACTTCAAGTAATGTTGATGATAATAAAAAGATTGAATTTTCTGCCATTGCAAGTGAAGAGAGGAAGGAGCGGAGATCCTTGAGGGCAACGTAGGCTTTGGGGTGATTGGATTTTAGTTCTGTACTTCAGTCTTGTAGTTTATTACTTCATTTACACTTTGAATTTGAATTTGTTTAAACCTTTTGAAAGCTTAAAGAGAATAAACTGTGTGAAGTGTTTTTATAGACTGGATTTTCAGCATAAATGATGAATAATGATATTGAATTGAATGATACACCTAAATTATGATAATTTACTACTTATTCTGGATTCTTTCAATAATCATCCAATTCCTTGTCTCTGTCACCTCACTTGTCACATTTTGGACAAACTATATTATATGCATACTAAGAGATATTATAACTTTTTGGTTTTTTAGTCGATGAATCACAACACAATTTAGCTGGTATGACGCCTCCTCCATCTAATGCTAACAGACTAGGAGGGTTGAGTCATTATGAAGTGATAGAAGACAATTAATTTATTACTTCTATGAAAAAACCAGCAACTTTTTTACTATGATTTTTTTAAACAAAAGGAATAAAGAAACTACGAAATAGTACTATATTATGATCTGAATTGCATCATATCAACCCATTTAGGTACATATGTTCCTATGCATCAGCACCAGGTGAAGCCGTTCAAATCCAACTGCTTGCAGCTTGAGCCCGCGTCGTCTGTGTTAAGATCCAGTTTGCTCGAAAACAAGGGCAACTGCATCTGGTTCGATGTCATCGTCTTATTCGTCTTCTCAACTTTCATCATATCATCTGCTTCATGAACTCCGATCCCAATCGACAGATTGTCAAACATTCCGCCATCTTTGACGTCGCCGCCGCGCCATCTCTGCTTCATGCAGGCTGAATCACTCATGTTGTTGTTGTTTTCCTTGCGTGCCTGTCTGAAGCCAACATGATTATTGTACGATTCCTGGTCTCTGAGAGTGGACGACGAGGTCAAGCAGCTGTCGATGGAGCAATCTGCTGGGTGCAGGCACAGATCTGATAGCTGTGGGAATGCAGCATTCAAACATTGCGTGGAGACCTTTGACGCCAGATCGGATAGCTGAACCTTAGCTGCCTCGAGCCCGATTGTTCCCATGTTCTGACCCCCGAGGGTCTCCTGCGCTTTCTCTAGCACAGACTGCAGATATTTTCCCTGAGCCTCGATCCTCAGCTGCAAATGCCGCTGCACCTATGTTATGCAGTGTTGCTTTGTGAGTTGATGAACTGAGAGTAAAATTAGAGACACGAAAAAGTAGTGTTTTATTTTTAATGGAACAGAGCGAGTGTGTTTACCTCGAGCTGTTCGTGTAGCCTTCTTTGCACTTGAATCTGCATTTCTATGGCTTCGCCTAAGTGCATGTTTCTGTTGAAATAAAAATGGTTAGATAATTATGCTTATGTACGGAGCAGTTGATAACGTTATATATTTCTCTTACTTATTTGTCTGGTTTACTGTGTTTGGGATTTGTGCTCCGCTTTCCGGCGGCATGGCTTCAATCAGAGGTTGTTTAAGTAAGTGTGTGACATTTCAACAAAACATAGCTTCCACAAATTATAAGATGTCTTACAATTTTTGTATGCTTGTCCATGAATGTTTTTACTCAGCCTGTATTTCTGCAGCAAAAAAATTGGCAATTGAGGTTTTATTTTTATAGTACTACATGTTATGACTAATTTTGATTAGGAAATGTTTACCTGAAGGTGACTCTTCAAGTGGTATAAAGTGAGGCCTTGAATTCCCATTAGTTTCAATACTGATTTTGGAGTGGCTTCTGCATCATACCAAGTACTATATGTAATGAATCATTTGATAATTGTGATGATGGTTGAGAATTGGGATGTGCTTACTCTCTGCTCCGCCGAGCTGATTGACTGCTTCGATGAAGCGTTCATGCAGGTCCGGAGTCCACTTCAACCTCGGCTTAGCATCCGTGGAGAGTACAAGCCCTGAATCCTCGTACTCCGACATTCTTGTTGAAGCTTGAAAGCTCTTCCCTTGCTGATGATGATACATTCCTGCTTACAATTCGACGAATTAATTTAGGCCGAATGTTGCTTAATTACTGCATAATCTGTAGTCCTTTCTCTGCTAGGTGTGTACTATCTCTTGTTGTATCATACTATATGCTACAATGTCTTAATATAAACATATGAAGAGAAGCATAGAATCTTGAACAGGGCCAGAGAGAGAAGATTCAATTCCAATTCTCCGACAGCTGCTCTTCACAATATGGCTTTGTTGAAAATTTTAACACCCTACAAATAGGTGCAGGAATAGATCCCACACTCATACATTTTTCTGTGATTATGCGAACCATATTCCTGGAATTTATTGGTGGAATAATATTTATTCCCTCCTCCCCCTCTTTGATGCGGAATGTGGATTGGAGGAATTCAGTCACCATCTATGATCCTTCCTCCGTTCCAAGGTAGTTAAAAGCATTTCTTTTAGGTACGAGATTTAAGAAATTGATGTATTGAAGGTTAAAGTGAACAGAGTTAAGTATGAGAGATGATAAAGTTTTTATCAAAAAAAGAAAATGACTCAACTACCTTGGAATAACCCAAAAATGTATACGACTCAACACCCTTAGGACGGAGGGAGTATTTATTATGTTCCCAACCAAACAAGTTCAATTTTGACTGAAGCATCAATGTTAATCTTGATAATAATGGAAAACCAAACCTCTGTAAATAAAGTGATGAATCATCTCATTTACTTGAATTGTGGAGGGGTGGGATCAACGGTATCTATTCTCTTAAAACAAAATTGATGCTTACATAGCCCAATTTTATTGGGACCCCTCAAAAAAGAAACACCCAGAGAGAAGTGTGATCATTATTAGTAAATGACATGCAAAGAGGTAAATCACATCTTTTTACGTGACTAATTAGGTCCATCCCATGGGTGCATCTATACCATGACGATGTTGATTTAGAGTTATAGTATTAATCAATCTAACTCAATGCAATAATTAAGAAACTAGTAGATGGTGACAATGCCCAATATTAGTAATGTCAAATATTGCTAAAAACCATAAATCTGGCTAATTGCTAAAAACCATAAATCTGGCTAAATAATTATGTACCATCTGATCATGCAAAAGGAAATGATATTCTGAGCATTAGGAAAGATCATTTGATTCTGATATGTTTGCATATTTTATTCAGTTTGGAGGAATCTATCAAAGACCTTTTACTTAAAAGCATAAATTCCTCAATAGTTTTGCTGGCATGTGGATAGAAATCACATTATCATGGCACCAATAAATTTGAAATTTATCATGTTTAGCTCGAGAATCTAATCTACTCGTGCTCATTGAATTAAATACAAAAAAAACAACCTACTTCATCTCATGATAGTACAATATTTTTCCTACATTAGCACAAAGAATTGTTGGAATTAATATAAAAGTATATGTTGGAATTGATAATTGAAAGAAACATTTGCAATGTAAAAAGAATGAGTAGTAGAATGAAAGTTCAATGATTATGGAGAAGGTAGATGTAGCAAGGTGATTGGTTGAGGGCGACATAAGTGAGTGTTAGAAATGACCATAGAATTAAATTCGGCCGGAGAAGAAGAACAAAGTGAGGAATAATTTAAATTAAAGGAATCTTAACTCAAATATTAAAAGGTGATGGACCATATGCTTTGCTTCCCATCGCCACAAAAAATGGATTCTCATCTACTTTAATTAATTTCTCTTTCCATTCTTTATTCTCATGGACTTCAACACAGTTTAAGATGCTCTAATCAGTCATGAAGTATATCATTTGTCCTCATCAGTACTACTACTCCTACTCTCTTACATTTTGGCTGAGAGAGAGAGTTGCCCTTTGATCATTATAAGTAATATATTGTCAAAAAAAAAATTTGTTTATTTTTTGGGATGGGAATCAGTTAGTAAAATTTCACACGCATGAATAAAAAGAATTTGGTCATATTTATGTGTTTGTATGGAGTAGATAGGGTTTCATATTGGGTTGGTTCGATTTTTTTTTTTTCTAAAATTAACTCGGCACCACATAAATTGATGTCTAAGCTCCTTGCCGCTAGGACAAAGGCTCTGGACATATTGGCTTGGTTCGATTGTATTTTTATTTACTGCTAAGATAACATACTTTTCTTTTTAGTTTGTCTCAACCAAGATTTATTATCTTTCCCTCTCCAATTAATACACCTAATCATTTTTTTATTTCTCCAATTAAATATCCATCTCTCTTTCTCTCTCTCTCTATTTAATACATACACCTAATTTTTCTCCTTCCAATTAACCATATTAATCAACAACTCATAAAATCTCGTGCCGACTAAGAAATGTGTCATCTTAGCTAGGACGGAGGGAGTAGTACATAAAATGTGACATTGATTTTAAGAAATACTCCATCTGTCTCACTTTAGGAGTCCCATTTGAGTTCGACATGGATTTTAAGAAATGTAAATGAATGTTTTGAAAAAAAAGATAGTGGAATGTAGGTCATACTTTTATATAGTATATTAGTTTTATAGTAAAATGTCGGTGGAAAAAAGTGCCCATTACCATTTATAGAATATTCTAATCGGGACTCCTAAAGTGGGACGGAGGGAGTATAAAATATGATAGTGGAAAAAGTTAGTGGAATATATGATCTATTTTTATTTGGTAAAAATGTAAAGTGACTCTTACTATGGACAAACAAAATGATCAAAAAAGACTCTTATTGTGGGACAAAAGAAATATTCAGCACTCTGTCCGTCTATCAAAAATATTTTTGTTGGTGGATAACACAGGTTTTAATGTAAAATTGGTAAAATATGAAAGAGATTGAGGTAAATGTGTATAAATTATGAGACAAAAAGGTAAAATATGAATAAAGTATTAGAGACAACAATAAAAATGAATAATAAATTGTAAGTAACTCTCCATTTTAGGCGTGAGACTAATTTTGCTGGATATGTGGAAATAGAAGAATGAGACTCATTTTCTATACTAATTAAAAATGAGTACAGATATGTGTAGTGTTTTGATAAAGATGTTTGTGATTTGATCCATAGAATATATCCAAGACTTATGCCTCAAGTGTTGATCATCAAAATAACTCAAAAAACACACAAAAATAAGGTTGATCTAGCCACAAACACTAGATCCAAGCTTGAATTGGATAGAAGATTAGAAATCGAAGAATGTGTAAATGATGAATAACTAGGATTAAAACCATAGGACTTAAACCAAAAAGATGGAGACAATCCTAGGCAACTTTCGTTAATCCTAATAACAATTTGGCTTCACTACTCAATGATTACACTATCATTGATGCATGCATCTACTTGATTCAACCAAAGAAAAAAAAAAGCAACCTACAAAGTAGGAATTGGATAAACCCTTTCAATGGGGGAAAACTCACAAAGGAGACAATCTTAATTCAACAAAGTCTAATTTTTAAAGTCTTACAAATGAGTATATATAGGTGGGGTTGAAAACCCAAGAAAAAGCCTTTAAAATGGATAAATTCGGCAATGCAGTGCAAAACGCCTGCTCGAGCGTTTCTCTCGCCCCATTTCGCCCGGCCGGGTAAACTCTCTTCCCAAATCGGCCAAAACTGTTCAAAACGCCCGCCCGGGCGTGTGTTCTCCCTCAATTCGCCGCATATTCTTTTAGGAGTCACTCGCATTTCAATGCGCAGCTTTCGTAAAACAGCCATAACTCTCGCCACCGGACTCCGATTAAGGCGTGCAATATTTTCAAGCGAAGCTCTTTCCAATACGAAGACAATGGTGGCCTTTATGCAGAGTTTAGACGTCATCCCAATAGACAAATTTATGTTTGAATCCAACCCCAGTTGCAACATAGCTAGGGCTGACAATTTTTTTTTCTACTCGCCAAAACAATTTTTTTTTTGGTTTTTTCTACTTATATATTTTTTGAAATTTTTGAAAATTGTCTTTAAGCCCTTACTATGTGAATGTTGTAGGAGACTAAATTACTAAAAACTGAAAGATTAGTGGAGCTTAACTTAACCTGAAAATAAAAAAAGTTGCAGAAATAAACGAAAATAATGACGGACGCTAAACAGGGAAGAAGAAGACTAATTCATTAAACATGACTAATATAATACTCCCTCCATCTTCAAAGAGTACGAACTATTTCCTTTTTCGTCCGTCCATAAAGAGTATGAGCTTTCTATTTTTGAAAAATTCAAACAATTACTACACATCATTTTATTTACAACTTATACAATTACCAATAACACTTATACCATTATGATAATGTGGACCCCGCTCTTCACTAACATTATTCCCACTACTCTCTCTCTCTCTCTCTTACTTTCCCCTTATTTATTAAAACTCATGTCGAACCCAAAGTTCATATTCTTCGGGGATGGAGGGAGTATTATTTTATACTAATATGACAGTTATTTTCCTAAAAAGGACGTGACACTTTAAAATGAGGGGGTAATTACACTATTCATACAAAATGTTTCACCAATGTTTCAAATTAATACAAAAGATTTTAAGTTAGCATACATCATACAAAACGTTTGATTAGTGTTTCAAATTAGTACATTCCCTTATAAATCACTAACACTGTTATCTTATCTTATTTTTTATCCTATTCACTCCAAAATTATGCCATCTAAAAACATGATTAGAATAGATAAATATCTTGATGAGGAGTTTGCAGAATGAAATTTGGAGTGGAAGAAGGCCATTTCGGTGCTGCAAGTCATCCGAAAACTAGCTATTATATGGTCGCAGCAACACATTCATTTTTCTTCTCTCTTTTTTTGGGAGAAAGAGTTTGAATCTTTGTGCATTTGTGTGTAAAAAGAAGGCTAAAATTAATTAAGAATAGGATAAAGGAGATAAAAAATATGTGGTCAGTGAGATGAATCATTCATTGAAATATATATGGCATATATAACTTATCAAATATAAGGTGGAATTGTTTGTGCGTGAAGTTAGGGATGAAAAATTGGTTAAAAATTGTATAGATTAGCTGCAAATATTAGCTGAAATTATATGCATATCTACTGCATGATATAAGATGCTTATATGGCAATATATATGAATAAGATGAAATAATATCATATGAATAAGATGAAAAATAAGAACTAATTTTGGAGAGAATAGGAGAAAAAATTAAGATAAATAATGGTGTTAGTGATTTTTAACTCAATGTACTAATTTTTAACACTAATAAAACTTTTTGTATGATATATGCTAATTTAAAATGTTTTGTATTAATTTGAAATAATGATAAATTATTTTGCATGTATGGTATAATTATGAGCCTTGTTTGCAGTAGTATTAAAATATTAGTAATACACGTGTTCAATTTTCTACAGCTTTCTTTTTATTTTTAATTCAATGATATAAAAATTTACTATTTTTACAATTCATTGTATTATAAAATTGAAAATATGCAATAATATGCGCTCTGCATTGTTAAATTTTTGTTAGGATTTTTTGATACGGATTATTAACTAAAACAGTTCAGTTTACCTATTTAATTTGAGTTTAAGATGAGCTTGAATCGCTAGAGTTGCTGGAGTTGACTATTTAATACTCCATCCGTTCCAAGATAAATGACTTGTATTCCTTTTTGGAGTGTCCCACTATAAGTGACCTATTTCCATATTTCCATTTTTAGCAAAAAATAACTCTTACTTTATTCTCCACCTACTTTATTCTCTCTTCTCTCCTCTACTTTTCCCTCTCTCATACTTTACTCTCTCCACTTTAATTTATTTAAATATCATTCCTTAAATCTCGTGCCCAAAAGAAGTAGGTCACTTATCTTGGGACGAAGGGAGTATTTGATTTTAAGTGCTATTCCGCTTCTATAGTTAAATGGTAGTAACATTTTAGTTTAGTTACTTTTAATCTGTAAAATATTCATGTATTTTTAGTTGTTGTGTTTGTGAATTTTTTAGTTGTCGTGCTTGTGAATTTTTTGCATTTGATTACTACTTTCTCCGTCCCATATAATTTGGGACATTTTGACTCGGCACGGGTTTTAAGAAATCTAATGAAAAGTGAGTTGAAAAAGTTGGTGGGATGTGGGTCCTACCTTTAAAGTATTAGTTTTATAATAAAATTTGAGTATGAATGAGTTAGTGGAACATGGGGTCCACTACAAAAAATGGTAAAAGGGAAGTGTGTCAAATTATGTGGGACGGCTCAAAATGGAATACTGGGTCAAATTATGTGGGACGGAGTGAGTATTATATTTTGTCCCCGAAAAATAGGTTAATTTTGAAATGGTATGCGTTTTAATGTGTAATTGATAAGTAAAAACGACAAAAAAGAAAGAAAAGAAAAAAGTGATGGGAGTATTGTTTTGGAGAATGAGACACACCCATTTAAAAAGAAAAAAATTTCCTTGTTTAGAAATGATCTCATTTTAAAAAACGACCAAAACAAGTTACTCCATTTTAAAGGACGGATGAAGTGAAATTTACATATAGTGTAGCCCCTACTGAAAAAAAGTTTTGCGCCCGCCCCTGAACTTAGCCCTTTGGCATGACTTTGCCATATTCTGGGGACCCCAATCTATCCACGGCTCGCGGCGTACTAGTCATTCTCGAGGCTCGGCCCCCATGGGTGTATCATCATCTCCTTCTTGGGAATGATTTGTCCTCAAATCCGAGCCTTCTCTTTTCCTCTCATTTCGGGATGCCATCGAGCTTTATAATATCCTTGGCATGCCTTCTCTCTCATTGGACCCCAATCGATCCATGGCTAACGTCGTAGTAGTGACTCTCATTCCCCAAATCCGAGCATTCTCTTTCTAAAGAACTTTAGGAGTATTAACTTGTCAACAATGACTCTTGATTAGGACCGGAAGTTACTACCAACTACTGCGGCCCAAATAAAACGGATTCTACGGCCCAAAAGTTTGTTTGATTGGGCGTTGGCTTAGTTTGTGATGGACTTCTTTTTGAATGGTGTCAAGGTATTGGGAAAGATAAGATGATGTTATGGATAATATTTATTGTACTCGCTATATAAACCATGTTTAAAATAAATGGCTAATCATGTTATGATGATTTGGTTACATACGTCTAGGCTAATTTTATACCGAGAATGAGTATTTAGTGTGTATAGTCACCAGTTTAATTATTAAAAATCGATGATAATTGGATATCAGTGTACATTATTGGTGAACCTCAAAATTATTTAAGCTCGATTCTAATTATTTAAAAACAAATTAATGTCAGAGACATGAGCCGCTAAGTTAGGCCTATTATTATGCTCAACTACATTTGTATACAATCACCATCATTATTAACTTTAGACCTTTAGGTACCACTCCTTTGTAGCTTATCAAAAAATATCTACAACTCACACATCTCTTATTTTTCTATAAGCCTCACGCCACATTTTACCTTAGTCATCTCATCACCAACCTACATCTATTTTATACCCCAAGGCATATTTCAACTGTGTCAATATGGTCAACCGCCATAAATTTTTAAAAAATTGTAATCGGAGGTCTCTCTCTTAGAACATCCGCAAGCTCTTAGCCATCTCCATCTCGTTTCGGCAAAAAAATTGTAATAAGAGGTCTCTCTCTTAGAGCATCCGCAATCCGGTCTCTTAGAGCATCTCCAACAGTACTGCAAAACTTAAAATGCAGTAGGAAAATACCTCCAATAGTACTGCAAAACCAATCCTATTATAGGTTTTTGATGAAAAAATACCTATCTTTAGGTTTACACTAAAACTATACCAAAAAACTTTTTAGATTTTGATTTATTGCATTTAAGTCCAAATCATTTTATATTTATGAAATGAACAAGGGAAGGTAGAGAAATGAAAATGCAAGAAGAAAAGGAATGGAAAAAAACTTACAGTAATTCAGTAAAACACGCGGACGGCAGGTTGGAGAAGAAGATAACAAATAAAAACCTAAATAATTCTATTAATGTTATTTAATTATTGATTAGTGGGCTGGCCCATTTCTTTATACACGTTTTTTTTTATAAAATTAATTCAAAAGCAAAGACTAAAAATCTAAAATATGATTAAGAATAAAAAAATATAAAGACACAACCTAATCAAAATTAAAATATGCATAAAAAGAAACGTGACCTAAATAAAATAAGATTAAGAAGATACAATAAACTTAAAAGTTATGTTAATAAGCTAAATACGAAAAAAAAATAGAAAGATTAATAATTTAAATTACACGTTTTTTAATTATATTATATTTATTTAATAGTATAATTTAATTTAATCAAAGTTATTGACAAATTTCTATGGGGTTAGTGTGCAATTTAGATAAAATATATAGATATGATGGTAAAAGTATAAAAAGTAAGTGAGTGGAGAATATTCTTTTTGGTTTAAGTTTAGTGTAAATGGTTGGAGTAAAATCAATATTTAGTGTGATATTTACACTAAAATAGGTTTGAGTTTAGTGTAATGGTTGGAGATGGTCTTAGCCATCTCGTCTCGGCGAATTGGAGGTCTCTCTCTTAGAGCATCCGCAACCCAACTCTTAGAGCATCCACATAGCTGGTTCGATGCGGTCTCAGTCTCGTCTTGGCGAGACGAGACAACATCGAGCAAGCGATGCGGGTGCTCCGTCTCGTCCCGTGTCCCTCCGCCGAGAGGAGGCTGGCGAGCTCCCGTGCGTCTGTGACGCCCACTCGCCGGCCTGCGAGTGGGCGTTGTTTATATCCGTTGAATTTTTTTTTTTATTCTGAAAAAATTGAAAAAGAAATCCCCCAAAAATACTAGCCATTTATAGCCGTTTTTTTCAATATTTTAATTTTTGTTTCTATTTATTTTAAGCCCTCAATCACTTCTATAAATAACAAATCATTCCCACAAATTATCCACCATAAAAAAACTCTCTTTTATCACTCAAACACTTTACATTCATCATCTCAAAACATTATTCTTCTCCCAAATTTAATCCATTCATGGATCCATTTGAGCAAATGGATCGAATGATGGAAGAATCGCTAGAAGCAAATCGACGTAGGGAGGAAGAGGAAGCCGCGGCGCGTCAAAAGCGACCCAGTCCCAGTCTCACGACGCTCCAGAAATGTAATGCAGTAATGTGTACCTGCACATTGGGGACAACACTGGGAGATTGTGTTTGATGAACTTCTACAAAGGCATCCGGGCAGCCTTCACCGACGAATTTCTCCGGAAGCCAAGCACCGTAGATTGTCAGTTTCTGCTCGAACTTAATGAAACAGTGCACTGATTCCCCGGGATGCTTGGCAGCATGGATTGCATGCATTGGCCTCCTCTTCCTTCTTAGCCTTCTCATCAACAGTCTCCTCTTCCTTCTTAGCCTTCTCATCACCAACCGCTCACCTTCTTTACCTACTCTACCCTCCTCATCACCCATAAGCTTCTCCAGATCCTGCCTTTCTGTCTCCTTCACACCCTCTGTTTCTTCCACCTTATCTTTCCCTTCCTCAGCACCCTCTCCACCGTCTATACCCTCTCTCTTCTCTCCCTCATCCCCTGACCCAGTGGCCTCTTCATCCAGTATTTGTTCTTGCTCAACTCGTTCACCCCCCTCCTCCTCTCTCTCGGATTCCTTGGTATCCATTTTATCGTCATCCTCCTCGGCGGACTCTTCTTCATTTACAGAAGGCTCGGCAAGGGGCTCAGTTTCTGTTTGAGGAATAGTGTTTGGGGGGTTCGTTTCTTGGGTTAGGGTTTCGGGTAAGATTTGGGGGTTTTCTTGGTGTGTGGGTAAGGCTTGTGCAGTGGGTGTTTCGATAAAGGTTTGGGGCCTTGGTGGGATTGTAAGTGGGGTCAGGGGAGGAAACTCTTGTTCTTGCTTCCGAAACGCCTCCGAGATGTTAGCGAAGAATTTGCTCGCCTTCGGTACATTCTCATACTTCTCCATGAATTCTCTCACTACCTCTTCGGGATCCAGAACTTCCTCGTTAGTTGCCGTGGCGGAAGCTAGTGTAGTTGTTGGGTTTTCCGGTGTGATTTCTGGCTGTGGTTGAACTACCGCCGGTGTGGGTACTGGATTTTCTTCGAGTAGTGGTGCCGGCGGTTTCTCGGCAGTAGGGTTCGAACTCGTCGCCTCTGCCGACGTCTTTTTCGCCTTTTCCTTCGGTGGATTTTTTCCACGGGTTGAGCGCGCCATCGGATTTCTCTGCATCTTCGTTTACAGCGGTAGATTAGCGGTGGTGGTGGTTTTTAGAACTACAGAGAGAGAAAAAGAAATTGTGAATTGGGAGTTGTGAGGAAATTATTTTAGGAGATGGAAGTTAATTAGTTTTTTAGGGAAGTTATTTTAGGAAAAGGAAAATAAAAGAAAAAAATAAAAGAAATAAAAGTAAAAGAAAAGAAAATAAAATGCCATGATTGGCTGCAGGCGAACGGTCGCGTCTCTGACGCAAGCAACCGTACGCCTCGCCAGCTTTCTGAAATTCAAATTTTAAACTTCCCCCTGATTTTTCTCCACTTCCCTCGGACCGATTAAGTTAAGCACTTAGTGAAAAAAAAGAAATTTGCTGAGCATCTGGGTCAAAGAGATAAGCTTTCCAAATTTGTGCATTTTCTCAGACGCTCAGAATTTAAAAATCTCTTTGGGTTTTAGAAGTACATATTTTTGTATTTTCATAAAAAAAAAAACTTATTCAAGTTATTTACATCTAAATGTTTAAATATTCTTGGGAACTAGTTGGTCCAGTCAGTTTATCGGAAAAATTTTACCCTATCTACCTGACCCAGTAATTCCCGAAGAATATTTAAACATGGCTTACTAGGCAATAGTGGAAAGTGTGTGGAGTGGAATTTCTTCCACTTCACACAACTCCGAACTATCCCTAAACACCTTCACTCTATGACCATTAACAAGGAAAGGAACAAAGTTAGCATTGACTCCCTGAATTTCCACTACTCCATGTGCTCGAATGCCAACGATTGTGTATGGGCCTATCCACTTGGACTTCAGTTTTCCAGGCATGAGCTTGAGCTTTGACTGAAAAAGGAGTACTTTCTGCCCGACCTGCAGCTCCTTGACCCGAAGGTTTTTATCATGCCAGAGTTTGGTCCTCTCCTTATACCACATGGCTGAATTATATGAATCCAGCCTCAATTCCTCTAGCTCCTGCAGTTGCAGCTTCCTCTCTTCCTCACAGGCATGAACCTTCATATTCATTTGCTTGACTACCCAATACGCTTTGTGTTCTATCTCCACGGGCAGGTGGCACATTTTTCCAAATACCAATCTGTAGGGTGACATTCACCAAGACGCTTACTCCAATCTTTCCTAGAGGTATTGAAAAGAGCGAAACTCTGGTCGGTAAACACACTGTGCGGTCTAGGAACTCGTTGGTCCAGCAAATCCTCTAGATCACGCGGTCTAGGAACTCGTTGGTCGTCGGAAAATCCTGGTCGTCGGACACACAGAGCACTCTTTCAAAAACCCTCAACCACTTTACTAAACCTAGCAGAGATGTAGGGATCGATCCCACAGAGATGGATGCGTAATAATCATGTTCAAGGATTTGGACTTGTCTTTGGGGTTGGCTGCTGCCACGCATTTTTCTTGGGTTGAGGAAAATAAACTTAACTTGGGAATTTAAAACTGTTACGCTAACAGCTAGACCTAGGCGAAACAACAAAAGCATGCACGAAAATTACCCGAACAAACACTAGATCTAAGAAACTACTCTAATTACCTAGACCTGGGAAACAAACTGACCGTGGGGACCATGACTGAAAAAAAAACAGAGTACAGACGAAAAGCTGGCAAAACAACTAACTCTGGTACTAACAAACAGCGACATCATCTTCTTCAACCAAATTGCGTAAAAACTCAGAATAAAAACAACATGAACCAAATCGGAACAGAGCAGACCGAATCTAAACCATTTTAAAGAGTAACAATGAAGAACTAAACAGATCTACAGATGCTAGACGAAGTAAAACAGAAAGCAAGCGGATTGCTCAAATCCATGCACAACTCAACCTCATCACTTCGGATCCGACCTCAGACGCTAAATCCACTCCGGATCCAAGCGTCCGACACAAACTCCAACTAAAAGAAACATTTCATAACTTCAGATTTAGATAACAACCTCCAATCAATCAACAAACCACAGATCTATCACCAAATTCCCAGATCGAGTACCACCGCAGCAAAAACAGAGATCGACATATAACTTGTCAAAATAAACTCTCAACAGCAGGATCTATGTAAATCAACTTGAAAAATCACAGATAAACGCAAACAAACAGAAGTGAATAGATACTCAGTAGCATCAACAACCGAATCGACTCCCAAAAGTGAAGTTCGACCGTGAAAGTGCAAAACAAACTGAAATTTAAAGAGATTGTATCTTCGCCCTCAAGCGGACGGTGTTGCGACTGAAACTTTCTGAAGAAATGAACCCTTTCGAAACCGAAACTACCCCAGATCTCTCATTCCCAAGTGTGTGTTATGTGTGTGAGCTAAGAGTGAGCGAAAAAGAGTGATGATTTGTGTGTTGCATGCTCTTCTATTTATACGCGTTGGAGTGGGGCCCAGCGAGGTATAGATAGACTTTGTTGCCCTCAGCTACTGACTCCCTCCTTCACGCCTTCTTTTCCCTTAGATTCTTCTCATTTTTACTTCATTCCTTCGCTAGATTGTTTCCTTCAGCACCTCCTTGATCTAGCGATTCTGTCACACACCTGACTTATAAACCGTGTTAGACCCAGCAAAATGTAACGCTTTTCACCATATAACCGATGCATGAAATTAGTCGTATCAAACTGCTCACACTTAAACCATACTTGTCCTAAAGTATAAAGACAAGAGAAAGGAAAAAGAATAAGGCGAATTTCAAGCAAGGTTATCCCCTGACCGACTCTTTAGACTCTAGACAAACTCCTAGACCTAGACACAATTTAAAACTTAAAAATTTTAAGAAAAAAAACATACAAACACATAAACAAATAAACACACATGCATGAGCTAGCTTCAACTTTTAGGCAACCGTCCCCACAAGATTAAGGTCAATCCAATAGGTTGCACTCCTCTAAATAGGCCATTTCCCTTCCTCTACCTAGCCAATCTGTCAGCTCGTCAAGATAGCCCTTTTTCTTACCCAATTGTTGGATTCACTCGATCACTCATTCCTCACCAGGGATGTTAGGATCGATTCTCTCTTAAGTTATTACCACACCACTGAAGCGTCGGGTTATGAGAGTTCCTCCTTTTCCTGGGTCAGGCTATTATTGTTCCTATCCTTTAGACAATTTCCCCCCTGGACTTCGTCCAGCTTATTCCTCCTTATATATTTTTCTATTTTCTCCTTTTTTTGCTCTCTTTTTTTTTTTGCTCTGGACTTTGTCCAGCTTATTCCTCCATTTCCTCCTCTCTTCTGGACTTTGTCCAGCTTATAACACCTTACCCTGGACTTCGTCCAGCTTTTACCTTCATAACCCAATTTCCTATTTTTTTTCTCCTTCACAACTCTTCTCCCTAAGCATTCAGTGGCGGCCCTTAAACATGTGTTAGCTCGAAGTTATTTAAGGCTTATAACTCGCTATTATAGTAGGGCTTCACAACTAAGTAAGCAAAAGGCATCCTCCATCGTTCTCACTTCACTCAGATTGTCTTGGCTTATTAAAGGAAAAAAACTTCTACGTTGAAATGCCTCCTACTTTCAATTACTTTCACTAAGGGAATCATGCCGTATTATATTCACTGGCTCATGCGACACAACAAAACTTAGACCTAAAGACTCTTAACATGCAGACAAATTCATGCGTTGACTCCTCTCCCCCTCCCACTTCACTCAAGCTTGTCCCCAAGCCATCGTCGTGAAGGGGGGAAACAGAGAGATCAATGCAAAACAACAAAACAGTTTATAAAAACAAAAACTTCTCACACTTAGACCAAGCATTGGGCTAAGTGGGAGAAAAGCACAATAAAACAGAAAATACAAACTTCTCACACTTAGACCACATAGTGGGCTAAGTGGGAGAAGACACAAACAATTACAAAACACACATAGGTAACAGAAATAATAATAAAAAAAACTGAAAGCAAGAAAATTAAAAGTTACTTGGTCATGGGGTGGTGATTCACTTCTGGGGCTGGCTCCCTCGAGAGCCAGACTGGGGTGGGATTCCGGGTCGGGTCATCTTTACTTTCTTCTTTGCTGGCTGCTCCAGCTCTTCCTCTTCCTGTGTTGGCTATTCGGGTACTGGCTTCCTCACTATAGACTTTGATTTAGATGGGGCTGGAACTTGTTTGGGAACGGGCGAGGAAATCAACTGCTTAAGCGATTGCTGCGGTCGCTTGACGAAGGGACTGCTCTGGATGGCCTGCTTGACTTCACTGCTGGACCCAGGAGTTACCTTCGACTGGGTCAAGGGGAGCGTCTGCTGCAGCCACTTCAACATTTTCATCGAAAGCTCCACCGCTTCCGTCATTCGCTCATTTTGTTTGGCGCACTTCACCGCCAAATCTGCAATGTTGCCCCTCAGGGTCTTCACTTCCTCCCGATTCCCGTTCAATTCCTTTCTGATCCCACCAAGTTCCTTTATCATTTCCTTCCTCATCAACTGCATCTCCTTCTTCACATCCTGAACTTCCTTTCGTAGCTCTTCAACCTCTTCACTTGGCATGGCTTCCTCGGCTTCCTCAGGCTCTGCTTTGACCTTGTCTCCTAACGAGTAGAAGAGGGTCTTGGCGCCATGAGTCTGCAGCAACCCCTTGTTCAAAAAATAATCAACACTGAACACCTCCGGGGGTTCGCACATGACTACCAAAGGAGCGGCCTTGGCAATTTTCATTTCTATGTTTCGTTGGAGGTAGGCGCCGAGGAGGTGGCAGGTATACATATGACGCGCAGGGTTGCTCGTCATTTGGTGGCATGCCTGAGCCAGCCAATAGCCTAAGTGCACCTTCACGCCTTTCGCCATGCACCATGTGAAGTAGAGGTCGGTAGTTGTAAGAGCTGAATTAGCGGTTCCCATCAAGTTGTAGCTTACAAACGTCTGAGCAAAGCGGAGAATTCGGTCTTCGATGTGAGAGGCTTTGGAGTAGCTGGACTTAAATGTTCCCGCCTTGGGGTGAGTGATCAGTTCCCATGCCGTTTGCACCTTGAAACCCGGTGTGTTCTTCGGCACACCGATCATCCTGTCATTCCATGTCCCCTCTTCATCCTCGGCTTGGGTAAACAATCCCATTCGCAGAGACCATTCTCGGATGGTCATCTCATATTCATCATTAAAAAGCCTGAATGTTTTTGAATCCGCGTCAAGATAAGTGGTGTGCTTCAATCGAAAGGTGGAGAAAAACTCCCTTGCTAGATCCACCGGCACCCTCTCCTGGCTGTGCTATAGTAACCACTCAAATCCTATCGAATAGATACAAGCGCGGAATTCCTTGCCACATGCAATCATTTTGAGCTCCCTTGAGCTGTACTGCTTCCCAGATTTGGCCATCTTCCCAGCGCTACATCTTTCCTTGTACACTGCGGTCCTCTTCTGGTCGTCGAACTGCCTCATCTCCTCTAGCAGCTCTTTAGTCAGCCAGACTTCCGAACGTCCTGGAATAGGCTCTTCTTCAGCTTCTTCAGATTCATAGTCGGGCTCAGTGATAAGCTCGTCTTGTTCCTCGACAAAGGGATCCTCGGTCATAGGGGAAAGGGTCTCCTCGACCTCCTTGACGGAGGGAGCTTTCCTAGACCGAGTAGATGAGGTCGCCGCCGCCTTCCCTTTTCTCGCCCTTTCCTTGGCCAGGCGGCGTTCCTATGCCTCCGCAGCATCAGGAACTAGGTCATCGACTTCATCGAGGAGACTCCTCCTGGTGCGCCTCCTTTCTGCCATTTCGTCTATCTTGGGTTCGTCTTCCTCCTGGTCACCCACCAGGTCCACAATCAATCTCAGCCCTCCCTCGGGCTCCGGTACTCCAGTCGCAAGTAGATCTGCTTCTTCCAACAACTTTTCCGGGTTTCCCCCTCATGTTCCACTATCGGGGTCGCCCCCTCAATATAAATGGGGTTCTCCCCCCCAGACACCACTTGGGGTCGCCCCCTCTTCCACGAATTCAGGGGTCGCACCCCTGAAATCAGTTGGGGTCTCATCCCCAGTTTCCATAGGGGTTTCCCCCTCAACAACATCCTTCACAATAGGGGTTTCCCCCTCAATCTTACTGTCCACAATAGGGGTTTCCCCCTCCACAACTTCATCTAAAACAGGGGTTTCCCCCTCACTAACTTCCTTACCTTCGAAATTAGGGTTCTCGTCGCCTTGCTTCTCTGTCTCCACCATTGTCCCGCCGTTCGTCGCTCCATCTTCTTTCTCCGCCTCCTGTGAAACGGTTTCTGCATGTGGAGATCCAGAATCTTGCGGCCTTTCTTCACGAAGATACGCCAGTTGTGCATCCGACTCTGCCGGAATCGTCAGTGGCAGTACGACTGGTGCGGACGTCATTAGGCTAGCGGAGAACAGGGCATATACTTCTTTTGCTTTCTCGACGCTCCCTAATTTCTGCGTCAATTCCGCTAACAGGACTGGGTCGTATACCGTTCTTTGTGAACTTCCGGTGAGTTGGGTTGAATCCATCACTGCAGATCTGAAATTGAAAAAAAAAACTGGGTCGAATTTGGGTTAGGGTTTGTATTCTAGAGAGAGAATGAAAGTAGAGAGAAGGGAGAGTAAATTCAGATTTTCGTCGATTTGGGGATTATTGGAGAGAGAGAAGCGACGGTTGCTTTTCTGATGAAAGGATGGTGCAGTTGCAGGCATGATGTAAGCAACCGTACAACTTCCATAATTATCGGCAGATTTTAAAATTCAAATTATCTCCGTCCCTCCTTGACCTCTTCCTTCAAGCTTCCATTGACTTCTTCCTTCAGATTCTCTTCTAGATGATTCCCTTGATCATGATCCTATTCTTAAAAAAAAATTGAAGGTTCCAGACTCCCAGGTCAAGGTTAGAGTGTAGAGTATCGGTTTCCTTCGGAGTCTGGTGCTTCGAAAATATTTTTGGATTTTCTTTAGTTTGAAAAAATAATTAACTATTTACACACTTCTTTGGAGTATTCCCGAGATTCCCTGGTTCAGTTTGTATTTTCAAAATTGTTAACCTATTACTTGACCTAGGAATTCATCGAGAAATCCTCCTCGTCCGTTTAGGCGATAGTTGGGAGTGTGTGTAGCGGAACTTCGTCCACCACACACAACTCGGAATTATCCCTATAGACCTTCACTCTATGAACATTGACAAGAAAAGGGACAGAGTTAGAAGCACTTCCCTGGATCTCCACTGCTCCGTTTGCGCGGATGCCGACGATGGTGTATGGGCCGATCCATTTAGACTTCAATTTCCCTGGCATTAGCTTGAGTCGGGATTGGAAGAGGAGCACCTTCTGTCCCACATGAAGTTCCTTGACCCGGAGATTCTTATCATGCCATAACTCCGTCCTTTCTTTGTACCACATGGCAGACTCAAATGACTCTAGCCGAAGTTCCTCCAATTCTTGCAATTGTAACTTCCTCTCTTCTTCGCAAGCTGTAGGTTTCATGTTCAAATCTTTCACTGCCCAGTACGCCTTGTGCTCAATACCAACAGGTAAGTGACACATCTTGCCGAATACAAGCCTGTAGGGCGACATTCCAATAGGCGTTTTAAAAGCAGTTCTGTAGGCCCACAATGCGTCACCGAGCCTCTTGCTCCAGTCCTTCCTTGACGGATTAACTGTCTTCTCCAATATCGCGATTAGAAATCTCTGCTTGGCCAATAGACTGGGGATGGTACGGATTCGACACTCTATGGTGAACACCATATTTCTGCATCAGAGCCTCGATGGTGCGATTACAGAAATGAGTTCCTTGATTTGAGACGATGGCTCGGGGAACTCCATATCTGTTGAAAATATTGGTCTTCAAAAATTTTGCCACCTCCTTCGATTCGCATGTTGTGGTGGCCTTAGCTTCTATCCACTTAGACACATAGTCTAATGCAACCAATATATACGTGTTCCCACAAGATGATGGGAACGGTCCCATAAAGTCCATTCCCCATACATCAAAAATTTCACACACGATCACCGGGACCTGAGGCATCTCGTCCCTCCTTGAAATTCCCCCCGTCTGTTGGCACCTCTCGCAACATTGGCAGAACTCAAAGGCATCCCTATTTAGCGTCGGCCAATAAAAACCGCTGTCCAGAACTTTCCTCGCTGTCTTCCTCGGTCCAAAGTGACCTCCACATGCCAAAGTGTGGCAATGGATTAACACATCTTTTTGTTCCCATTCGGGAATGCAGCGTCTAATCACTTGATCTGAGCACATTTTCCACAGGTAAGGGTCGTCCCAAAAGTAATATTTAGCTTCGCTTCTAATCTTCATCCTCTGGGCCTGGGAAACTTCATCCGAACTTGGCACTTCTCCCGTGACCAAGTAGTTGGCTAGGTCAGCAAACCACGGTTCTACGTTCAGTGTGCGCTTCCCTTTATCTGATTCTCCTAGACCGGTTAAAGCTAAAACTGCTTCCCAATTAAGTGGTCTAGGAAATTTCTCCAGAAGGTACAAATGCTCCTCAGGGAAGGCATCGGGTATGGCCTCTTCTGTTTCCCCTTGATGTATTCTGCTCAAGTGATCGGCTACTCTATTCTCCGTTCCTCTTTTGTCTCTTACTTCCCAATCAAACTCCTGCAAGAGTAACACCCAACGGATTAATCTCGGCTTAGACTCCTTCTTAGCTAGTAAGTACTTTATTGCTGCGTGATCCGTGAAGACTATAACCCTCGACCCAAGGAGGTAGGGTCGGAATTTCTCAAACGAGTATACGACAGCCAACATTTCCTTCTCCGTGGTGTCATAATTCTTCTGAGCCTGATTCTGCATCTTGGAAGCATAGAAGATCACATAGCTTTTTCAATCAATTTTCTGTCCTAGGACAGCTCCCACAGCAAAATCACTCGCGTCACACATTATCTCGAAAGGATGGTTCCAGTCTGGCGCTCTGATAATCGGTGTTGACACCAACCTGTCCTTAAGCAACTGGAATGCCCTTTTGCATCCTTCGTCAAAGACGAATTCCACATCATTGTGTAACAACCGAGTGAGTGGTTGCGCGATTTTTGCAAAATCCTTGATAAACCTCCTATAAAACCCTGCATGACCTAGGAAGCCTCTCACCTCTTTTTGGTTCGTAGGGTATGGTAACTTCGATATCACATCCACCTTTGCTTTGTCTACTTGTATACCTCTCTCAGAAACCACGTGACCCAGGACAATACCTTCAGTCACCATGAAATGGCATTTCTCGAAATTCAATACTAAATGCTTCTCTTGGCATCTCTGTAACACTAGATCAAGGCTGGCCAAACAAGTATCATATGAGTTCCCGTATACGGTGAAATCGTCCATGAATATCTCAATGCATACTTCCAACAGATCCGAAAAGATGCTCATTATACACCGCTGGAAGGTTCCCGGTGCATTACACAATCCAAACGGCATTCTTCGGTATGCATAGGTACCAAAGGGGCATGTGAATGTGATTTTCCCTTGGTCCTCTGGATTAACATAGATTTGGAAATAGCCACTGTATCCATCAAGGAAACAAAAGTACTGCTTGCCAGCCAGTCTTTCTAGCATCTGATCAATGAAAGGTAGAGGAAAATGATCCTTCTTTGTGGCTTCCTTCAGCTTCCTGTAGTCGATGCACATCCTCCACCCTGTCACTAGTCTAGTGGGCACCAGCTCGTTCTTTTCATTCTTAACAACCTGTATTCCAGACTTTTTGGGCACCATATGGACAGGACTGACCCACTCGCTGTCTGGAATGGAGTAGATGATCCTTAGGGCAAGCAATTTTAACACCTCCTTTAGGACCTCCTCTCGCATGTTCGGATTCAATTTCCGTTGTGCATCTCGATGAGCCTTCGCACCTTCTTCTAAACGAATGTGTTGCATACAAAGATCAGGACTTATTCCTACCAAATCCGAGAGAGTCCACCCTATTGCTTTCTTGTTTCTTTTGATGACTTCCAATAACCCCTTCTCTTGCTCCTTGGTCAGGTTGCTGTTGACTATTACCGGAAATGTCTCATTTTCCTCCAAGTAAGCGTACTTGAGGCCTGGTGGAAGCGTCTTCAATTCCTTCTTTGTTCCATTCGTCTCCTGGGGCAGGGGATTTTTGTCCGCAATTTCTGGTAATGCCTCCTTCCCAGACCCAGGAGATTTCTCCAAACTAGCCACGTGAGCCGATCCCTTAGATTTGGCTGACTCGGGGCTTCTGCAAAATTCCATAATGGCCTCCGTGAGTTCCTAATCTGTCAATCCTGTTGTGTTCATTGCTGCACACCATCCCACAACTTCTCTGTCAATTGAATGGCTCAACTCCGAGTTGTCAATTTGTCCCTGCATTAATTCCGTCTCAAGATATTCTTGGACCAAGGGGTTAATTACATCAATAGCATAGAGGTTCTCAACATCTAAAGGCCTTTTCATCCCCTCGTCCATGCTAAAAGTATATTTTTCCCCATTATAATCCAAGCAAATCTTTCCATCGAAGACATCGATAATGGTCTTAGCGTTACGCAAAAATGGTCTCCCTAAAAGTACACCACTAGACTCTGCACACTCATTATCATTCATCTTGATCACATAAAAATCAGCAGGATATAGAAAATCATGCACTTTGACTATAACATTTTCCAACACTCCTTCAGGGCAGATGCAAGTTCTATCTGCTAACTGGATCACTACCTTGGTAGCAACCATCATCACTTCAGGGCAGATGCAAGCGGTAAAACATTAATGGACGCCCCTAGATCACACATAGCATGTTCTACTTTGATGTCCCCTAGAGAGATGGGTAATGTGATCATACCTGGGTCGGTGCATTTTGAGGGCACCCTCTTCTTTTGTATCACGGCAGACACATTCTCCCCGATCACAATCTTCCCATCTGGCTTGGTCTTCCCTGCAATGAACTCCTTGATGAACTTGCTGAAAGCAGGCATTTTAGGGCTTGCAAGAATGGCAGGTTGATTTCCATCTTGCTGAAAATCTCCATGAAATCCTCTGCATCATCCTTTTTTTTCTTTGCTTCCCCTCGGTATGGAAATGGCTTTGGTCACTTTACTGCATTGGTGGAAGTCCCAGCCTGGATTTCATCAACTCCCTTGTTCCCTTCCTTGCTCACTTTTTCAGATTTTGGGTCTAGGAAGAATGGGTTCCTTGATCGAGGGAGGGATCCCCCTAAATCTCCCTTTTGGAGGTCTTCCTGAACAAGGATTTCCCTAGGTCTAGAGCTATCCTCTTGATGCAGCTGACTCTTTTTTCCTTCACTAGCCTGCATAGGCACTTCCTCATCAATTTCCAACGTCGGTCCTTCATAACCCCGCCCAGATCTCAAGGTGATTTGACTAATGTTTGCTCGGTCTGGCGGTTTGATGGTGGCAGGAAACTTCCCTTCATTTCCCCGCATCTCATTCAAGGAGACTGCGATCTGGGACAGTTGCTTTGCCATCATATCCATGGCGGCTTTATGCTCAGACTGAGCGTCTTGTAATTTGTGCACCACGTCATTGTTGGAGTGCAGGTTACTCTGCATGAACTGCTGTGAATTCACTAGGTCGTGGACCATGTCATCCAAACTCCTCTGTGATCTGGAGCTGAACTGATTAGAATTTGGCCCTTGACCTTGGTTCTGATGATAATTACCTTGATGATTGTTGTATTGGTTACCAGATCCCTGATTCCCTTGATGATTTGGTTGAGAATTCTGGTAGTTCCCTTGGTTGTTTCTCTGATGAGGTGGCACATAGGAGCTCCCTGGATTGTTCTGATTCCTATTTCCCCAATTAGTATGGTCCTGATTCCTGTACCCCAGTTGCAATTGCCCCTCTTGATCTTTCCCTGACCAGTTGGATTGCCTCTCCGGAGGGTGTGCATAATTCGTGAGCTGAAGTGGGGGTGGCTGGCCTTGATCATGGTCAGTCCATCTAAAGTTTGGGTAAGTCCTCCATGGAGCATCCCTCTATCTTCCTTGGTTCCAACTTCCGTCGAGATTCCAACTTCCCATCGAATTTGCTTGAGCTTGGCACTCCCCTTCGCAGGGCTGACTGTAATACGACTGAAGTTGCCTTTCCTCTTGACCAGGAGGTTTCTCAATTTCCACTGGAGCATGCGGATTGTATTTCTCAATTGCATTCAGCAAGGCTTTCTCCAGTTTATCGATCCTATCTTCCACCTTCTTGTCATCTTGTTCCATTACTGCATTGGCTGACCCTCTCCTCAATATGCTTCGCGGGTTATCATAGGCCTTCTTCGCCTCGATCAGCCTTCCCAAGGTTTCCCTAGCTTCACTTGCTTTATTCTTGGTAAAATTTCCCCCGCTCGAGGAGTTCATCAAGTCCATTGATTCAGGATTTGCACCTTCGTAGAACAGATAGTAGGTCTCCGCTTCTATCATCCTGTGGTTCGGACAACCATCCAGCAGCCCCTTGAACCGGGACCAATAAGAACTCAGAGACTCATCGTACTCTTGCTTGCACTCCTGAATCTCTTTCTTCAAGGCATTCGTCTTGTTGGACGGAAAAAAGTAGTCCAAAAACTCTAGTTTAAAGTCCTTCCATGTGTTGATAGAGTTCGGTGAGAGCCTTAGCAGCCAAGTATTCGCCTCCCCCTTGAGAGCAAACGGGATTGCTCGTAGACGGTAGTCCTCCTCTGTCGCCTCGTTGGGTCGCTTTTGAATGCTGCATAGTTTACTGAACTCGTTCAAAAATTCATAAGGGCATTCGTTCCTTCGTCCAGAGAACATAGGTAGAACTCCGAGTACATTCGTTTTGATATCGATCGACCTCCGACGCGGGTTTGAGACTATAGCATGGGCAGGTTCACTGTCGAGATGTGCGGTGAGTGACCCTATCTCCGGATCGGGGTCTACTAGATGAGCCATATTCGGGTCCTCTTCCTCCTCGATCTCGGAATGCTCTGTTTCTGTTGACGACTTCGGGTCCTCTTCTCCCGATGAATTCCACTCCTTCTCACTTTCTAATTCGAACGGGAATGGGTCTCTCGTCCTTAAACCTGACCTGGTGGTGATGGTAGACGTAGATTCCTTGACTCGCCACTTGTATTGGCCACTCCCTGACCCAGATGAGCTCTCCCAACTTCCAGAATGGAAGCCTGCGTTCATAAACTGTCAAATAGAAAGAAAATAACAGAAATTAAAATATTTACACCAAATCCTTAAATGAAATAACAATAAACGTCATCCTTCCCAGGCAACGGCGCCATTTGAAAAGAGCGAAACTCTGGTCGGTAAACACACTGTGCGCGCAGAAAGAATTTAATAGGTTCCCTAGGTCCAGCAAATCCTCTAGATCACGCGGTCTAGGAACTCGTTGGTCGTCGGAAAATCCTGGTCGTCGGACACACAGAGCACTCTTTCAAAAACCCTAAACCACTTTACTAAACCTAGCATAGAGAAGTAGGGATCGATCCCACAGAGATGGATGCGTAATAATCATGTTCAAGGATTTGGACTTGTTTTTGGGGTTGGCTGCTGCCACGCATTTTTCTTGGGTTGAGGAAAATAAACTTAACTTGGGAATTTAAAACTGCTACGCTTACAGCTAGACCTAGGCGAAACAACAAAAGCATGCACGAAAATTACCCGAACAAACACTAGATCTAAGAAACTACTCTAATTACCTAGACCAGCGAAACAAACTGACCTTGGGGACCATGACTGAAAAAAAACAGAGTACGGACGAAAAGCTGGCAAAACAACTATCTCTGGTACTAACGAACAGCGACATCATCTTCTTCAACCAAATTGCGTAAAAACTCAGAATAAAAACAACATGAACCAAATCGGAACAGAGCAGACCGAATCTAAACCATTTTAAAGAGTAACAATGAAGAACTAAATAGATCTACAGATACTAGACGAAGTAAAACAGAAAGCAAGCGGATTGCTCAAATCCATGCACAACTCAACCTCCTCACTTCGGATCTGACCTTAGACGCTAAATCCACTCCGGATCCAAGCGTCCGACACACACTCCAACCAAAAGAAACATTTCATAACTTCATATTTAGACAACAACCTCCAATCAATCAACAAACCACAGATCTATCACCAAATTCCCAGATCGAGTACCACCGCAGCAAAAACAGAGATCGACATATAACTTGTCAAAATAAACTCTCAACAGCAGGATCTATGTAAATCAACTTGAAAAATCACAGATAAACGCAAAAAAACAGAAGTGAATAGATAATCAGTAGCATCAACAACCGGATCGACTCCCAAAAGTGAAGTTCGATCGTGAAAGTGCAAAACAAACTGAAATTTAAAGAGATTGTATCTTCGCCCTCAAGCGGACGGTGTTGCGACTGAAACTTTTTGAAGAAATGAACCCTTTCGGAACCGAAACTACCCCAGATCTCCCATTCCCAAGTGTGTGTTATGTGTGTGAGCTAAGAGTGAGCGAAAAAGAGTGATGATTTGTGTGTTGCATGCTCTTCTATTTATAGGCGTTGGAGTGGGGCCCAGCGAGGTATAGATAGACTTTGTTGCCCTCAGCTACTGACTCCCTCCTTCACGCCTTCTTTTCCCTTAGATTCTGCTCATTTTTACTTCATTCCTTCGCTAGATTGTTTCCTTCAGCACCTCCTTGATCTAGCGATTCTGTCACACACCAGGCTTATAAACCGTGTTAGACCTAGCAAAATGTAACGCTTTTCACCATATAACCGATGCATGAAATTAGCCTTATCAAGCGTTCGGGGTTCTACAAGCTAGATTCCACATTATCAAATCCCCGGCTCTTACGTGGTGTACGGAGAATATGGTCGACATCATGTGTACGTGCATAATCTTGCACAACATGATTGTCGCCGATGAAGGACCTAATGCGGGAAATTGGTTCGACCCTGAAACCCTGAGAAGCTCTACCGCAAGTAGTCCGCCGCGCAGTGGAGTGCATCCGTCTTGGCAAGAGCGACTGTGTGTTCGGGCAAGGACACGTGATTCTATCGCCCACGCCCAACTCCAGGAGGATCTAATAGAGCACATTTGGGCATTATTTGGCAACCGTTAGACGATCACCGCATCACTTTCCATGATTATGCGTATTTCAATAAATTATAATATTAGGATTTCAATTATGTATTTTTTGTATTTTCGGATGTTGTAATTTTCGTGGTTTTTAATGATTTTATGAATTATTAGTATTAATTTAATTTTTCAATGAAATATTAATTGAATTTGTTAAAAATAAAAATAAAAAATGAAATTGAATGAATAGTTAAGGGATGAGATGGTTAAGAGATGGAGGGTTTCAGGTGTTGTCTTTTAGTTAAGAGATGAGGTAAAAAGTACAGTGGGGCCCATGAATAGTGAAGGGATGAGACGGTATTGAGACAGGGATGTGGATGGCCCCATCTCCATCTCATCTCGGCGAGATGAGATGACTAAGAGACCGGGTTGCAAGCAATTATTCTCGAAAAAATCTTTTCGGAGGAGATATTACTGAGCCAGTTCCAAGCGTTATATATGCCCTATTTTTTACTTAAGAAAGGACACCCACAACCACCGTCATAGCCATAAAAATTTATGGATCCAACCGTTTTATTCATTTTTTATTTCATTTTATTCCGTATATTACCTACTTAAACTAAATCCACAAATATATTACTCTCTCCTAGGGCTGACAGTTTTTGGCATGATATGATAACACAACACGAAACCGCACGAAATTAGTGGGTTTGGGTCAAAGCTTGTTGGGTCGTTTCCTTATCGGGTCGACACGTTAAGTACACGAAAATTTCGTTTCGTGTTCATGTTACATGTTAAGAAATTATATTATAATACTATTAATTTTTACTGTTATTTTAAATACTTAAACTTCGTGTCGTGTCGTGTTCGTGTTGGATTTTGTTGTTATGAAGTATGAATCTATTGATCTTATTATTCATCAAACTAGATTGTGTGATCAGATTTAAGGTTTTACTCCCTCCGTCCCAGTTTAGGAGTGTAATTTAGTTAAGGCACGGGTTTAAAAAATTATTGAAATGCGTAATAATTAAAGTGAGGTAGTGGTTATTGGAGTGTGTAATAATTGAAGTGAGAGAGTGGAAAGTGGGACCCTTTTGACTTTTTGTGTGTTTAAGATTTTGTTTTGTTTTATTTTTTTGAAATTAATGGCATTTGATTGTAAATTTCATCAACAATGAGGTTAAATTTTATGTCCAAATATGGTAAATTCTAAATGAGACTCTTAAACTGGGACGGACGGAAATGGCAAAACAGGACTCATAAACTAGGACGGAGGGAGTATAATTTTTAAATCATGAGTAGTTGTTATCTTGTTGTTATTATATTCTTACCGTGTTATCAAGTTCTAACCGTGTGTTCAGGTCGTGTAGTTATCGTGTTGTGTTATGTCCGTGTCGTGTTGACCCAAGATGGTTCGTGTCGTTAATGGGTTCGTGTCGGGTTCGGGTTTGAGGGTAGCAGTTCGTGTTCCTGTTCGTGTTTTAGATTTTCTTAACGGGTCATATTCGTGTTTATCCTTATTGGGTCGTGTCCTTATCGTGTTCACACGATAACGACCCAACACGCACGATTTGTCACCCATACTCCCTCCGTCTCACAAGAATATGCATCATTTCCTTTTTAGTTCGTCTCACAAGAATATGGAATTCCTAATTTTTGAAAGTCTTTTCTATCTAATGAGATGAGACTCATTTTCCACTAACAATACTTTAATTACTTATTCTCTCTGCCTCTCTCTTACTTTACCATTGAATTAGCTGCTTTCTTTTTGGTACCAACAATCAAGAACTGTTTTCTCCTACTTGCTGCATCCAAAACCAAATTGCAGGCTTCGGATAAAAAACGAGCATTAAAATCCGTATCGAACCCAAAGTGCATATTCTTAGGGACGGAGGGTGTAAAATACAATAGTCATTAATTTTAAAAATACAAAACTCATTAAAGTTTAATATTTACTACTACCGAGGAGTGTTATATTGTTAACTCAATACTTAATTGCTAACTACAATTAAATCATAGCCATTAGATATTCAAATCAAGGGCCTAGATCATCAGCTCCGAAATGTCAATAAGATTAATAAAAAACGTCAATAAGAGTATTAAGGTCAATTTACAACAAATAAGTTGTAACTAACTTTTGAAAAATATTTCATAACTTTAAAAAGCATATAACGTTCTCGATTTAAATTATTTTTTCGCACAACATATATCAAATTAAAGATAATTTCATAAGGATTCTAACGAGATCTCACTTGCATATGCTCCGATGTCAAAATTTGAAAATTTGTTAAAAAAATTTCAATTTTTTTGTACATCAACAAATGTCAACATAGTTATAAAATATGTCAATGTAATACATGTAGAATGTCATTCTTAAAGCAATGCATTGACATTTTCAAAGCATTGTGTTGATATATTCAAAACACTACATTGACATTTTCATCCAAAATCCTAATTTGGTAGTTTTTTTATCATTTTCGATTTAATAAATAAAAACAAAAATTACACGTGGCAAATTTTAGACCACTAGATTTCTAAACTCTTATTGTCTTAAATTAATTGTAGTTAGCCACAAGAGAGTGAGTTAACAATGGATCACAAGCCTACTCCTACATAACTATAATTTTAAATTTTATAATTTTCGTTTGTATTCAATTTTAAGATTCGGTTAATATATATTGTTATTAAATTTAATTGAAATGACAATAATGAAAATAAAGCTAAAACAAAAAAAAATAATGTGAACTATGGGAAAAACAATAAGAAACCGAAATAAATAGGGTGAAAAGGGTTGTAGAAAATTCATTAGCTTTAGGCTAGATACAAAATTTAGTTGAAACCAAACCATTTATATATAAAGTAATAAAACAATCTATGTAAAGCTCCCTCAATGTGATTTAAGTATTCAGAGTAATAAAACGATCTATTTAAAGCTTCCTCAATGTAATTTAAGTGTTCACTTAAATGTGAAGGATTATAAAATGTTATCTTTAACTAATTTTCGGATAGTCAGGCCCGCCTTTAAAGAAGGTCATTATTGAAATTTAGAATTAGTTTTTTTTTTCAAAAATTAATATTTGTTATAATATTCAATTTTTTTAATTAAAATCAATTTCTGAAATTTACAATTTCAAATTCGGTATAAATGATGTCCATTGGCTAACCAAGCAAATGGGCTTTGCACCAACTCTTCATTGGTAGAGCGATGTTTGCCCTTTCGCGTGTTTAAGTGACGCCCAAGCCTAGGAAAGCTTGTTATGCGTTATACCAAAACTGGACTGATGCGAATACAGATGTTTGACATCATGTTCAATATCGTATCAAAGGTCCACGGGTGGATTGGGGGCCAAGGAATCAAAGAAAGAACGAGAAAATGACAAGATTTGAAGTCGAGGACGGTGAATCATCAGGCTAGGGGGTCGAACCCAGTCAGGTGGAAGCCAAGAGGCTCGACCACCCGGCTAGGTCAGCCAAAACGGCGAGTTAGATCATCCCCATCCGTGCTCTTAGCTAAGAGCACGGAAGTGGGCCCGGACCCACTTTTACTGCTTGTCCTTAGCTAAGAGCACAACACCCACATCCGTGCTCTTAGCTAAGGACAAGCTCAAGGGTCCCACCATTCTATTATTCAATTTAAATAAAAACATTACCACAATATTAAAATGCATTAAAATATCCGAAATACTATTACAAATTACAAAATAATTAAAAATTACATAATTAAAATCCTAAAAATTAAAAATTACACAAATAAAATCCTAAAAATTAAAAATTACACTACTCGTTGCCGAATTTCGCCCAAATGTGATTGATTAGATCTTTTTGTAGCTCAGTGTGGGCTCTTGTATCGCGCATTGTGTGTCTTCTTTCCATCCTCTCGTTCATCGTCGTATGCACACCTCGACGTGGGGGAGACCTCGCGGTTGAGCTTCCGGCTTCATCCTCGTCGTAAAAGTTACCCGCCATCGGTCCTTCGTCAGCTATAATCATGTTGTGCAAGATAATGCACGTGTACATGATGTCGGCGATATTCTTAACGTACCAAAGCCGAGAAGGGGACTTCACAATGTTGAATCGGCCTTGAAGGACACCAAAAGCTCTTTCGACGTCTTTCCGAGCAGACTCTTGACGCTGCGCAAAAAGAATCCGTCTCGGCTCTTGTGGATTGCTGAACGACTTCACGAAAGTCGACCACCTTGGGTAGATACCATCGGCGAGATAGTAACCCATGTGGTATGCATTTCCGTTGACGGTGAAGTCGATCGCCGGTGCTACACCATTCAAAACATCATCGAAGAGTGGTGAAGAATATAGCACGTTCAAGTCGTTGTTGGATCTGGCAACACCGAAATATGCATGCCAAATCCATAGGCGGTAGTCGGCGACTGCTTCAAGGATAAGCGTTGGGCCGCCACCTTTGTGGCCGCTTAAGTGTTGCCCCCTCCAAGCAGTCGGGCAATTCTTCCACTTCCAATGCATGCAGTCAATGCTGCCTAGCATACCGGGAAAACCGTGGACTGTTTCATGAAGACGAAGCAACCGTTGACAATCATCGGTGGTGGGTGCCCGAAGGAATTCCTCGCCGAAAGCAGAACGAACGCCGACGCAAAAACTCTTGAGGCATAGGATTCCAGTTGACTCACCGACATGCAAATACTCGTCGAAGAGGTCAGCCGTTTGCCCAGTAGCAAGTTGTCGGATGGCACAAGTACACTTTTGCAATGCCGTGAGACTTTGCCGACCGGTTGCGTCTGCACCTTCTTGAAAGTATTCAACGCGGGTGGACAATGTGTTGACAATACGCATAAACAACCGTTTTGACATGCGAAAACGGCGCCGAAAGTAATCTTCTGGATACCGCGGCTGGTCGGAAAAATAGTCGGCAACGAGCCTTTCATGGGCTCCCTCTCGATCACGAGGGATGTAGCGACGTTTTGCTCTAGTTGGTTGAGGAGGAGGGGCGGGGGTATTGGCGGCGACATAGGCTTCATAGGCGGCATGATATTGTTCATAATATTCTTGTTCTTCGCACTCCGCTTCCGCAATGAGATTGGTGAAATCCATTTTTGAATTTTTTAGAGAGAGTTTGGGTGAGAGAGGAAGATGTAGATGATTTAGTATGAAAAAGTATGAATGAGAGATAATTTGATGTGAAAAGTGGATGATGAATGTGCGTATTTATAGATGATTTTGGGATAAAAAAAGAAAAATTCACAAAAATCCAAAAAAACCTCTATAAACGGCTCTATTTTTTTGGGAATCCAAAAATATTTTTTTTTTTTATTTTTTGGTATTATTTTGAATTAATTATGAATTTAAAAAAAAATTAAAAATCGAATTGCCGTTGGCCAATAAAAACACGCCACGTATGGCTGCTCAGCGGCACGGACGTGCTCTTAGCTAAGAGCAGCACCGTGCCGCTGGCACGGACGGACGAGCTCTGTCCAGCGGCACGGACGGACAAGGCGACGGACGAGCACCGCTGCGGATGCTCTTAGTAGGTCCTACCCAGCCGGGTAGGACTAAGGCACAAAACCACCAAACCAAGTGGGGTGTTCATACTGGGCAGTTTAAAGGACTCGACAAAGTAACTGCTGCACACAAATTCTACCCGTGTGGGTGGTACATGGGCCGTAAAACCACCTGACCGGCTGAGATGTGCGGAGAAAAATTTCGCTCCCATATTGTGACTTTTCACCTCCTTTTCTCTTCGAAGTATAAATTGAACTTTAGGCTTTATTTTCTTAAAACATGTATGAAAAATATAGTAAGTACCTCTTTTGTGCGTTTGCTCCCCATTTAAGTTAGAGGTGCCCACGGTTCCGGAACTGGCGGTTACGGTTTAGAACTGCCGCTTTCGGTGTTGGAAATTGCTGAACCGAAATCGAACCGCGAGAGTGTTTCGTGGTTACGGTCCCGGTTCCAAAACCGTCGGTTTCGGTTTCGGTTCCGAACCGGCAGTTTTTTACGGTTCTGAACCGTCAGTTTTTTGCGGTTCCGGCTTGGTTTCACGGTTTTTCGGTGGTTTTTTGCGGTCCCGGTATGGAACTGCCTGGAACCGGCGGTTTCGGCACGGTTTCGATTCGAAAATTTTTGAACCTGAACCGAACCACGATTCAAAAATTAACGGTTTCGGTTCGGATAAAAATTCTCACGGTTACGGTTTTGATTTTAACCGCCGGTTCGGTAAACCTTGGGTGGGTCTAATTTAAGTTGATTTTTATCTATGAATTTTATCTTTCATAGTTGTTTGTGTTATTTTGAATTACATTGGGTAAAGATATACAATCTTTTGAGTGGATAGGTTCCAGATCATTGCAAGTGAGTTAGTCTGATGAAAATTGTCAATGGTTGTTTTCATCTTATTGGAGATGTGTTTAGCCTGCTTAATCGGTTCTCCGATTCTCGGGTATCCGGAATCGAAATCGAAACCGACCGGGTAATTGAGGAACCGGAAACTGATTTTTCGGTTCCGATACTGGTTCTAATGTTCTAAAAAAATTCGGTTTCGGTTCTTACCCAAAACCGAATAATAAATCAATATCAGATTTTCAATTTTAGATTTTATAAGATATTAATTAGTATCCAATTGTCTTATAGGGGTTGTGTATGTATATGTCGTGTGTGTGTTTGTGTTGAGGCTGTGTGTGTATGTAAGGTGTTGTGTGTGTGTGTTTGGGTGTATACTTGTTAGTATTTTGTTGTGTGTTGATTATAATTTTTAGGTGTAATAATTTTTAGGTATTTATTGAATTACTCCCTACGTCCCACTTTAGGAGTCCCGGTTGAATTCGGCACGGGTTTTAAGAAATATAAAGGAAAGTTGGTGAAAAAAGATAGTGGAATGTGGGTCTTACTTTTATATATTAGTTTTATAATAAAATGTGAGTGGAAAAAGGTGAGTGGAATGTGGGGCCTATTACCAATTATGGAATGTTCCAACCGGGACTCTTAAAGTGGGACACCAAAAGTAGTCAACCGGGACTCCTAAAGTGGGACGGAGGGAGTATTGTTTTTAGGTGTTTGAATATTTGATGATGAATATTGTTATCTTGTTGATTTGTATTTTTATGTGTTTCTTTGAATTTTTAGGTATAAATTGTTATATTTCTAGATGTTGAATTATGAAAAATTAAAATTAAAACTACAAATCGGATCCGGTTCGTAATCATAATCGGCCGGATAAGAGCTGGTCGGTTCTGAACTGGAACTGGTCGGTTAAGCAGGCTTAGAGATGTTCAAGTCCAAAAGAGGTTCCATATTCCTAACATTTTCCATATAATCTTTCACTTTTCACACACTGTCAATTTTGCGTTCACTTTTTGTGAGTGAATCTTTATTTTGGCTTTTGGTTTAATTAGAGCAAGAACAAGTCAGAGGAAATCATTCGTAGCTCAATTTCACAATTGGAAAATCTTAGTTCATATTAGAGACCTCCGCATTTGTGGGTGCTCTTATTCATTGTACCGGTGTGTGTATGCATATAGGGGGTGCACTAGAATATAATTATCCAACACAAAACAAAAAGTATGTAATATTCATTGGATCAAAATTTAAATGGAGGAGATTGCTGGAAAATCGTATTATTATAGTTATATGAAATCATCATCTAGAGATTAATAATGTGTAAATCGTGTAATATGATAGGAAATATAATACTCCCTATATCCTATAAAAATACGTGCAATTTTCATTTTCATTCGTCCCACAAAAATATATGCATTCCACTTCACTGTCCACTAACACTACTTTAACTACTATTCACCTCCTCTCTTTTACTGTACCACACCATTATCCTCTTCTTTTTTACTTTACTAATTTTGTCTTAATTCCCGTATTAATACTAGTGAGGAATTATAAAAAATCTTGTTGCTCCTGTATTAAGCTGCTGAAAATGAAAATGCCTTCCCAGTTCCCACTGCTCCGAGTTCGAACCTTTCAATTTTTACTTATCCTTTTCTCTTTCTTTCTTTTTCTTTTTCATTATTACGTTTGAATACTGTGTTATTTCTATACTCACATTTTCATTTTTGTTATGCATTCTACTTTTCATTTTTTTTAATTATGTTTATGTTTGAATTTTTTTATATTTTTGTACTAACATTTTCATTTTTGTTACAATATGTAGTGATTAGTTTTTTAGTTAGTTAATTATCTGCACTCCTACCAACATTTTCGTTTTTATAATGTAGTACACCAGTAATTAATTTAGTTAGTTAGGTAAAAATTTGCATTAATATTTTATTTTATAGACATTAGAAATGTTTTACTGTACTGTAATTTTTTATCATAAATTCTTATTTTAGGAGTTTCGCTTAAGTTTGACACGCGTTTTAAAAAATGTAACGAAAAATTGATAAAAAAAAAGATAGCGGAATGTGAGTCTCATTTTTATAGTAAAATATGAGTAAAATAAGGTTAGTGGAATGTGAGACCTATTATCATTTGTGGAATATTCTAACCAGAACTCCTAATGTGGGACGAACTAAAATGATAAATTGGGACTCCTAAAGTGGGACGTAGGAAATATTGTTAGTACAACTCGTGCTTCACATAAAAAAGTTCTTACTTTTAAAATTATTTTTATAAACAATATTATTTTATTTATATCATAATTATTTGTCATACAATTCGTACCCCCAAATTAAAATCTCTGGATACGCCACTATCATAATCATTGTCCATATTTTTATGGGATTGGGGAAGTATGAAATTGAAGGTGGTAATCTGTCTAATCTAAATCAAAATCAAAACAATTATATGATACGACTTGATTTCCACAATGTTAGATAGGCTTTATCATGCATTTCAAGTTTATCATCAAACTCTAATAAGTTAATGATTCTATCATCGTACCTATAAGACTAATCCGTATAAATTCAGTAACCTATGGTATATTCTAAATTTACGCCCATTATATTATACGGGGAGTACATATATTCTATACGGTTCTCAATTTGAAAATAATTCACTTGCACGATTTTTATGCAATAATGTACAATAATTTAGAAGCAGACACACGCTGTTATTGGTTATTGTGTCGTCCCATCACATTTTGATAAACTATTTAGAATTGTCTTACATAGAGTATGCTCGTGATGTTATATTATTATTTTATTTCTTTCAGGATTGTCTGATATAAAATTTGTTAGTAATTTAAACTTATTAATTTTGTATTCTGAGATACTGTTTAACGAAAGATACTCCCTTCGTCACCAAAGAATATGCACTTTGGGATCGGCACGAGTTTTAATGCAAAATTGATAAAGTAAGAGAGAAATATAGAGAAAGAGTAATTAAAGTATTATTAGTGAAAATGAATCTCACTTGAATAGAAAGAAAAGAGTTTTCAAAATTGAAAAATGCATATTTTTATAAGACAGACTAAAAAGAAAATGGTGCATATTCTTGTTAGACGACGAGAGTATTACTTAAAAGGCAAGTTTGATTTACAATATTTGCTCTGTACGAGCAATCTCTTTAGAAGACTATAGATTAATCGAGATATTAATATGCTATTTATAGAAAACTGTACATCAATTACATGGCTAATCTTATTTTATATATAAAAATAATGAATTTTAGTTAATTTAATTTAGAATTGATTAGACTATAACTTTGATCCCATTCCATGAACAAAATAAGAGTCTAAGTCAATAATGAATCATACAATCTTGAATCACATAATATTTTAATCGTCTCTGTTCAATTACCCTTTACTTAGGATAGTACTTTTGAAGAAAGTAATGGCGTATTTGCATTAATCGTACCCTACCGTGAAGAAATGGAAATTTGATTAATCAACTAAGTTTAGTCAACAAGTCTTCTTAATTTCCATCAATTAATTATAAATTTAAATGAAGAAAAAGATAGTCCAAGTTGAGGAATAATTTTCTTGTAGAAACGTGAAAGCAATCCATGTGTGTGACAGATTGGACTTGTTCCTTGTTGACGGAGCAAGCAACCGTATTGCTACTCCCTCCGTCCCCGAATAAGAGTTACTATTAATTTTCATTTTCGTCCGTCCCCAATTAAGGATAACACTTCATTTTTACTATAAATGGTAAGTAGGTCTCACATTCCACTAACTCATTTCACTCATATTTTATTATAAAACCAATATAAAAAAGTGGGTGTAAAGCATTCCCATCCGTGCTCTTAGCTAAGAGCACGGAGGTAGGCCCAGACCCACTTTTACTCCTTGTCCTTAGCTAAGAGCACAACACCCACATCCGTGCTCTTAGCTAAGGACAAGCTCAATGATCCAACTATTCTATTATTCAATTTAAATATTTCAATTACTAAAAACATTTTTACATTATTAAAAATAAAAATTACATAATTAAAATCCTAAAAAATAAAAATACATAATTAAAATTCTAGAAAATAAAAAAATACATAATTAAAATCCTACAAATTAAAAATTCATATAATTAAAGTGTTATGTGAATTTTTTGTGAAGTGGGGGGGTATTTATAGATGAAAATGTGAATTTTGGGGGAAAAAAACTGAAAAATAAATTAAAAGTGGGTAGAAAACGGATATAATTTTTTGGGAAGTGGGAAAATATTTTTTTTTATTTAAAAATATTTTTTTAAATAAATTTTGAATTTTAAAAAAAATAAAAATAAAAAATCGAATTTAGCCGTTGGCCAATAAGAATACGCCACGTAGGGCTGCTCAGCGGCACGGACGTGCGACGGACAGCTCGCAGCAGCGGACGGACGAGCTCGTGCTCAGCGGCACAGACGGACGCCACCGCTGCGGATGCTCTCACATTCCACTAACTTTTTCAACCAACTTTTCTTTACATTTCTTAAAACACGTGCCCGGTCAAAGTGTTACTCCTAATGGAGGACGGAGGGAGTATATCATATTATTGTTATTATTTCGATCCTCTATTTATTTACTCATATTTTTTTATTAGTGTGATAAAATACATGCATTTATTGGAAGGTAATAAATGCAAAACTCTAATTATTGTAAAAGTTCCAAACTATAATTTGGATCATCAGGAATTATCAACAGATAACAAAATAACAACAACAAAAATATCAATACATTGTCAGAGTTTGTACAATTTATAGAGTTTGTATTTTCTCAATATCCTGCATATATATATATATATATATATATATATATATATATATAGGGGGAGCATTAGGGTCCTATTGCCCCCTTAGAGTCTATTTCCTTCTTAATATCAACCATTAGATTAGTATGATGGACGGATTAGATGAAGCCTCACAAAATCATCCCGTGTTGCATTATTAGATTGTTTCTATGCATTATATGGGTAAAATTGTAAAACAACCATGAATTAAAACGGAAGGAGCGAGATTTCAGTGGGATTTTCATAGACCTTCCATCTACTCACTCTCTCTCTCTCATTCCAACCGTCTCACTCCTCAAACCCACGACTCAATCTCGTCTCCCCCAATTCCCACCCATTTCCAAACCCTAGCCGCCACTTCCTCCCACCAAAATCAATCCAGAAGACGATTTTCACCATTTATTCAACCCTCCGACGCCGTTTCAATGTCGAAAATGCACTCACCGTCGATTTTCGTTGTGAAGAGCACCGTGGATCGACGATTCACAACTACAAAGTTTCGGTTTTGTTTTGAGCGTGCCGCCGATCGTCGATTAAAGAGGAACTAACGAAAACGGTGTGCTTCAAAAATCCCTTTCTTGAGTTAGAAACACTCCTAATCATCGATTGTCTACTTTTAGGAGACAATGTAGTAGGCGATTCACAGTTTTTAGCGTCCATTGAACTTCGATTTCGAATAATGCACAAAAGTTGTGGTTGTTTTCTTTTGGAAAATATGAGATTGTGAGCATTTTAGGGTTCTTCTCATTATTGATGTGTGTAGTTGATTTCTGAGTTATTTTTTTGCTTCGTCGATTTTAGGGTTCAAACCATTACTGATTTGGTCGTTTTTGTTTTCGATTCTGTAAAATTGCGTCGTTTTCGGTAGCTTTCTGGTTTTGTAGTGGATTTGGATTCAAGAATGAAACTGCTGTCGATTTTGTGTCTTACAGAGAACAAATGACGAAGAGAGACAGAGCATACACAAGCCAACCAACAGATGATGAAGGTTACATACTTGGTGCCCCTGTTTTGATGCATTATTTGTTGGTTTTGTGAATTACACATTGGACATTACTGCATTAGTAGTCTGATTTATTGCATTATAAAATGAGAAGCATGACTTACTGTTAGTTACATTATATGTCTGCTTCATTGCATTATATTAGCATCGGCTGTGCATCGTGTGATCTGTAGAGTCTATGGGTTGGTTTGCATAACTGGAGAAGCTCAATGCTCCTGAGTTGATTCTTTGATTAATTTTGAGAATCAATAAGCAATCGGTATTTGGTTCAGTGAATGTTATATGATTGCATGAATTATTTGAAGGTTACATACTTGGTGCCCCTGTTTTGATGCATTATTTGTTGGTTTTGTGAATTATGTAGGCTAATCTGTGCATTATGATTGGTATTAATTTCAATTATGCATTATTAGTTTGGTATGTTGCATTACACATTGGACGTTACTGCATTAGTAGTCTGATTTATTGCATTATAAAATGAAAAGCATGACTTACTGTTAGTTACATTATATGTCTAATTCATTGCATTATATTAGCATCGACTGTGCATCGTGTGATTTGTAGATTCTATGGGTTGGTTTGCATAACTGGTGTTTGGTGTAGTGAATGTCATTTAATTTCGTGCATTATGTGCTGGAATGTGAGCATTACTCTATTAGGTTTTTGGCATTATGTTTTCACTGAACATTGGTTTATGCATTACACAAAACACAAACTTATACATCTCTGTTTGCTATTCTGTACTACAGCATCTAAGCAATGACGAACTGCTTTTGACCAAGCGATTGACGATTTGATTCCAATCGCCTTAGCCCAGAAGGTGCTAAGGCGACTTGGAAATGTTCAGAATTAAGGTTGCTACTGCGCTGCTGACTTCCGCACATAACTCCAAAGGTGCAAACAACCATAGATATGCCACCGAGTTTTGGAAGGAGAGGCCGCCTAAGTTCGTCTTCGAGAAGTGGATCGAAGAGTACGGGATGAATTGATTGGAGTAGCAGTCATTGAAACGCTATTTACATTATTTTGAACAACGTAGTTTTTTTTGGATAATGCATTTTAGAAGGTAGAAAAGACGACTTATTTGTTGGCCAGTTTTGAACAATACATAGCTCTTGATAACTAAAGCATATATAATGTATGTAATGATCCAAGTAATGCCAATGTACTGATTAATAATGTGAAAAAGGCTAACAAGTTAACTGGATTTTGATGAACACTTGCTAGGCTTGTTAAGGATTAATTGGAGAAATAAATCGAATAATGGACATAATGTGCTTATTGATGACCTGATCCAGAAATGGAATCTATAACAAGTTTATTCGTTGCTTGCAATAATGTACATATTCGTGAATGATAATGTACGGTAAAAGGTTAATAATGCAAGGCTAATACAATTTTTTGTAATATAAAGTTAAACGCTACAACTAAATAATGAAAACATCTGTAATTGTAATGCACATTAACGGTCTTAAAATGCAAATTTACTATGCATAAAACGTTTAAAGTGATAAGTTAACAGCTAGAAAAAAATAATGAACAATTTCTTCACTTATAATGTACATTAACGTCCAAAAAATGCAGATTTATTATGCATAAACTGTTGGTTTTAATAAGACTAGACCGAAAATGAAAACTAACAATGTTAGTAGGTACAAAAAACATCAAGATTTCCTCTTTCCCTTGCAAAGCTCTTTCTCCTTCGCCATCTCTTTAAGCATTGGACAGTTTCTAGAGTCGTGATGGCCCATCTCATAGCACGCCTTACACTGTCTAAGAGGTCTTTTCGCCTTCTTTATAGCCTATTCTCTCTTTGAAATCAGGCGGCTCGCAGAGCTGCTAGCATGACCCTCGCTCGACTTCTTGCTGCCCTCCCTATTGCATACGACAGAGTACCAAGTAGTAACACCGTCTGTCTTCCTCATGCCTTGTTTGCGCGTATCAAAACCAACAGCGCGGGCATATACATCGTAGAATGCGAAACCAAAATCAAGCGATTGGAACTTCTGACCAACCACATGCTTCAAATCTGGAGAACATTTAGGTACAACCAACACTGTATAAAACGAGAGAAAAAACGACTCAACAAACATATGCATTTTGTATCATAAATCGTTCATTACAGAGTCTAATATACGCATTATATAATGCTACATGTCCAGTATATGTATATGTTAAAAGAACTCCCTAACCCAACCGAATTGAAAACCCTAGAGGATCCACTGAAACTCATTCACTTTGAAGATAAGACGGGGTACTTACTACATACTACACCCTAGCCCCCAAGGATTGCTAAACCCTTAGGGAATAAATGAAACTTGCGCCAAACATACAACACTATATAAAACGAGAGAAAAAACGTCTCAGCACTCATATGCATTACATATCATAAATCGTTCATTACAGAGTCTATTAAAGGCATTATATAATGCTACATGTCCATTACGTGTATAGGTAAAAAGAACTACCTAACCCAGCGGAGTTGTAAACCCTAGAGGATTAACTGAATGATGTGGATCCATGTATTTTATGATCCATTTCCCAAGGATTACCCAATTAATGATGCTTGATCTAACTATTTTTGGGAGATTGATTTTCAATTTATCAACACAAGACACAAGATAATAAAGATCCAACCAACAAAAATTGAATTTAAACAAGAATGGATGGAAGATTTGGAATGGAAAGCATGTGTATAAAGATGAGATAAGAGAGCTACAACCATAGGACCTTAACCAAAAAGATGGAGACAACTCTAGGCAACTTTCATTAGCTCTATCACCCCTTGGCTCCACTACTCAATGGATACACTCCATTGATGCATACCTTTACTTGAATCAATCAAAGATGGAAACAAGCAACCTTCAAGGAAGGAATTGGATACAATCCTCAAAGAGGAAACTCTCTAGGGTAGAAACTTTAATTCAGCAAAAATCCAAGGAAAATGGAATAACATCAAGAGGTTTTTATACTAAGGGTCCAAAAATAGAAAGTTGGCCCACAAAATCTAAAAACGGCAGAATCGCCCGGTCGGGCGTTTTTCACAGGCCAAAACGCCCGGCCCGGGCGTTTTCCCTGTTCCCGGGTGAATTTCCACACTGAGCCGAGCGCGCGAAATGCCCGGCCGGGCGTCCTCCTCGGGTCCTCAGGCAATTCGCCCGGTCAGGCGATTTTCACATGTGAAAACGCCCGACCCGGGCATTTCTTCTGAAATCTCCGGCTGGCCCTCGTTCTTCAGCACGATCCTCAACTTTGGCTCATCCGTCCTCCTAGGCTCCTCCCGCTTGGACTTTTGAATGAAAGTTGCGAGTCCATCCCGAAGCCGCCTCGTCATGGCTCTCGTCATAGGTCCACCAAGTGAGGTCGTATCATCCTCCCCTTCTTGGAAAGGATTTGTCCTCAAATCCGGACTGCCTACAACATCAAACGGACTTAAATCAGTGACGTTGAACGTGCAACTAACATTATACTCACCGGGCAAGTCGATCACGTATGCATTGTCGTTGACGCGTTCCAACACGAGAAAAGGCCCATCTCCTCTAGGGGCTAGCTTGCCCTTGGTCTTACCGGGGAAACGTATCTTCCTAAGATGTACCCACACCCAATCGCCGGGTTCAAAAACCACCTTCTTGCGCCCCTTGTTCACATGGCGGGCCACTTGCTCCCCTCTCTCTCGGATCCTCTCTTGCACTTGAGTATGCATCTCCTTCACGAACTTAGCCTTTTCCTCTCCCCCTACATCAAGCATAATCGACAAGGGCAAATCCACCGCGGACAAATCCAACGGGGTGAGGGGGTTAAATCCATATACAACTTCAAAAGGAGACAATTTAGTAGTGGAATGAAAAGTCCTATTGTATGCAAATTCGGCAATAGGTAGACACTCCTCCCAAGACATATTATTACCAAATACTAGAGTACGAAGGAGGGCTCCTAAGGACCTATTCACTACTTCCGTTTGTCCATCCGTTTGGGGATGAGCGGTAGTAGAAAAAAGAAGCTTGGTTCCAAGACTTCCCCAAAGGGTCTTCCAAAAGAAACTCAAGAATTTGACATCCCTATCACTCACAATTGTTTTTGGAATCCCATGCAATTTGACCACCTCCTTAAAAAACAAATTTGCAATGAATTTAGCATCATTCGTCTTCCTACATGGAATGAAATGCGCCATCTTGGAGAACCTATCTACTACTACCAAAATACTATCATTCTTTCGAGAAGACATGGGTAGGCCTAGCACGAAATCCATGGAAATGTCCACCCAAGGTTGTGTAGGTATAGGTAAAGGAGTATAAAGCCCAAAGTTACTAGACTTAGACTTGGCTTGCCTACACTCTATGCATTGACCACAAAATTTCTCAACATGTCTCTTCATACAAGGCCAAGAGAAATGTTCACTCAAAATATCAAAAGTTTTTGACACCCCAAAGTGTCCCATCAAGCCTCCCAAATGAGATTCCTTAATCAACAAGTCACGAAGAGAGCAATTAGGAATGCAAAGCTTATTCTCTTTGTACAAGTAACCATCCATCCTATAATATTTATCAAAAGACCCTTTTTCACATGCTTCAAAAATAGTGGCAAATTCGTGATCATGCTTATATAAGTCCTTAATGAACTCAAAGCCAACACACTTGGAAGCACACACAACAAGCACTTGTTTTCTCACATGCATCACATAATTATCAATTAAGACATCATCACTTGAAAGAGCATGAGGCTTCCTAGAAAGGGCGTCGGCAACAACATTTTCCTTCCCCTTTTTATATTTGATCACATAAGGGAAAGTTTCTAGAAAAGCACTCCACTTAGCATGTCTTTTATCAAGTTTATGTTGTCCCCCTAGGAACTTAATGGATTCATGGTCGGTGTGAATTACAAACTCCCTATGCATGAGATAATGTTGCCAATTCTCTAAACACCGCACAATAGCATACAACTCCTTGTCATATGTGGGGTAGTTTAATTGGGCTTGGCTAAGCTTTTCTGAGAAAAAGGCTATGGGTTTCCCCTCTTGCATGAGCACTCCTCCTACCCCCACTCCACTAGCATCACACTCAAGCTCAAAAGTCTTGTCAAAATTAGGAAGGGCTAACAACGGAGCATGAGTAAGGTCATTTTTCAAGGCGTTAAAAGCTCTTTCTTGCTCCTCTCCCCACTTAAACTCGACATTCTTTTTCACAAGGTGATTAAGGGGAGATGCCTTAGTAGAAAAATCCCTCACAAACCTCCTATAGAAGCTTGCAAGACCATGGAAAGATCGAACTTCACTCACACTCTTGGGTGTAGGCCACTCCCTAATCGCCTTCACTTTCTCCTCATCTACTTTCACACCATCCCTCCCCACAACGAATCCAAGAAAAACAACCTCATCAACACAAAAAGTGCATTTGGATAACTTGGCATATAAGGCATGCATTCTCAACACTTCAAGCACATCCCTAAGATGATTAGCATGCTCTTCTACACTCTTACTATAAATCAAGATATCGTCAAAATACACCACCACAAATTTTCCAATGAAAGGACGAAGCACATGATTCATCAAACGCATGAAAGTGGAAGGAGCATTAGTCAATCCAAAAGGCATAACAAGCCATTCATATAAGCCAAATTTGGTTTTAAAAGCGGTTTTCCATTCATCCCCTTCTTTCATGCGAATTTGGTGGTACCCACTTGCTAAATCAATTTTGGAGAAACAATAAGAGCCACATAGATCCTCAAGCATATCATCTAACCTAGGTATAGGGTGCCTATACTTAATGGTGATCTTATTGATGGCTCTACAATCCACGCACATTCTCCAAGTCCCATCCTTCTTAGGTACCAAAATAACGGGGACGGCACAAGGTGAGAGAGATTCTCGAATCAAATCTTTGGCAAGGAGCCCCTCGACTTGCCTTTGAAGTTCTTGAGTCTCCTTTGGGTTTGCTTTATATGCCGCCCGGTTGGGAAGAGAGGATCCCGGTACAAAATCGATTTGGTGCTCAATCCCTCTCACGGGTGGGAGCTTGTTTGGAAGCTCGTCCGGGAAGACATCCTTGAAACCTTGCAAAACACTTTCAATCAACAAAGGACAAGGATTAGTGTTAGTATTTAAACATAAATCGTTTCGGACCATGAGGAGAATGGTTGAACGGCTTTTTAGTGCCCACCCAAGGTCGGGAGTCCTAGCTAACAAGCAACCTTTTCCCTCCCTTTCTTGTGGTTTTTCTTGTTTAGGTACTTTATTTTTACTCTCACCACCCCCACTCTCACTTGGCTTTTTTAGCTCACCCTCACTCACAAGCCTTTTCTCTCTATCCCTTTCCCTTTCCCTTTGTAGATGTTGATGTGCCTCAAACACATCCTTAGGTAAGAGGGGCTTCAACCTAACCTTCAAACCATTCACCATGTAGAAATATTCATTGGTGAAACCATTCTTATACACCCTCCTATCAAACTCCCAAGGCCTTCCCAACAACATATGACAAGCCGTCATTGGAATGATATCACACATCACCTCATCCTCAAAGACACCATTCTTCAAGGGAACTAAGCATTGAGCCTTCACCTTTAGCTCTCCGGACTCCCCTAGCCATTGAAGCTTGTAAGGATTGGGATGTTTGTCAACTTTCAACTCCAACTTGCAATTCATATGGAAGATGTTGCACCTTTGCTCCTTATGCTCTTCAAGGTCGGGTTGTACATTGAGCATCCTTAGCATCACTAGTGTCTTCAATCCCTCATCCTCTTCTTCCCCACTAGAATATGACATACGCGGCTCCACACTTGCCTCCTTGCCTTCTACCACTCCATCATCCTCATCCTCACTATGCACGCTACCATCTTGCCCAATAACCATCACCCTTTGGTTAGGGCACTCACGTGCATAATGACCATAACCCTTACACTTGAAACATTGCACCTTGCTATTTTCCGTTGAAGAAGGATTTTTGTTAGCTTGTGGGCTCGGGTTTGGCGATGCCTTGTATGGTGTCTTGCCTTGAGTAATAGGTGAACTCTCCATCTTCTTGGAAGGGGTACTCCACTTGTTTCCTCCCATCCCGGTTTGGTTAGAGGCCACCCTCGCCTTGCTAAGAGCCACTTCTTTTCCTTGCCTCTCAAAGGTTTCGGCAAAACTTAGTACTTCCCCCAATGTGATTCCCCTTAAAGCCTCAATTTGGACTTTATGCTTCAACGAAGTGTTGAGACCATGGATGAATCGGTCTTGAGTGGATTCCTCCGATTCATTCACTCCAATCTTGTTCATCAAGGCAAGAAGTTCATAGTAGTAATCCATCACACTCATGGATCCTTGCCTTAGGTCTTGAAGTTCCCCACGAAGCTTGTGATAATAGGACCTAGGCACAAAGGACTCCTTCATGATTCGGCACAACTCATTCCATGAACGCACATCTCCCATCCTAGCTATCCTCCTTTTCCTCAACACATCATTCCACCAAGTATTAGCATTACCCCTAAATTCGGCCAATGCAATCTTTACCTTGTCACCCTCGGAATAGTTGTGGAGGGAGAAGATTTTCTCCACTTGAGATTCCCACTCCAAGTAGGCCTCGGGGTCAAACTTGCCATGGAATTCGGGTAGGTTGTGTTTCAAGGTCTTGGACGGATCGTCAAACCTCGGTCGGGGCTCCTCCTCATAGTACCTATCCCTCCTAAATCTATCCCCATAAGGCTCCATCCCTCCATATTGGTTTCCTACCCCAAAACGACCATATCCCCCATTTCCTCCTCCAAACCGCCTATTGACTCCATTACCCCCCCCCCCCCCAAACCTTCCATTCTCCAAATTGTTAACCCTATCCCGTACATTCCCTCCTTGCCACCCCTCATACTCCTCCTCTTCCACATTTTCCTCCGTACCCTCATTGGGCACGACGTTGCCCATAGGAGTGGGAGGCCTCGTCCCCCGTTCTTCCTTCCAAGTGTTGAACTCTTCAAATAGAGTGTTTTGGGTGGCAAGCATGCGAGCTTCAGATTCTTTTGCCCGAACATCCATTTGGGTCATCAACTCTTGCTTGAATTCCTTCATCATTTGTGCCATCATGCTCACAAGATCACCTTCGGGTTTGGAACTACTTGAACCCGCCCCCTTCCTTACTTCCTCCTCATGGATGTCCCCCATCTTGTTAGATCGAGTAATAGGAGGCATCCAAGTTACCTACAAACACAAGAAACAAAGACTAGAAACTAGCCTTAGATATTAGCAAAATAAGAAAAGAGATTTAAGAAGCTAACTCACCCCAATGTAATATCCCAACACCCCCCAAGTCACTCACCAATGTCACTCGGTAGGTTTAGAATATAGTGGGGCTAGTATCACACACTCTCGATCCAATTCCCACTCGTTGGCGCCCGGACAACTCAATCAAGGTATACACCTCAAGAACATATGGACACCAAGTAGTAAATACCAAAGTAATAATGATTAAACATATGAAAGCAAAGAAAACTAGGCCTAGAGCAAACACACACACTAAAGAACACAAGACATGGGATGAAGCTTTATGCTGAAATCTGGCTGATCTTTATGAATTTTTTTGGTATTGATCCCCGCGCCCAATTTGGATGAATTTTAGTGGATAGATTCCCAACAACTCTAGATCAAGGGAAAAATAGCCATATATAGTCAGATTTGATGATTGGATATGTTTTATATGGTTTTCCCCAACTATGCCAAAACAGGGCAATGATGTTAATCTCCACGGTTAACTAGGCAAACGAAGGAATTTTTTGATGAAATTTTGCAGGTACGTAGGTAACATAACATAGATCATACACACCAAATTTCAGCTTAATCTAAGCACAATTGATCAATCCGATCATCCCAACAAAACAGAGCAAAAACAAAAGACCAAAAGGAAAAATAACCCAACCCAAAGCAACAAAAGATCAAACACCTAGTGGGTACTAGGCTCTAGATACCAAATGATGTGGATCCATGTATTTTATGATCCATTTCCCAAGGATTACCCAATTAATGATGCTTGATCTAACTATTTTTGGGAGATTGATTTTCAATTTATCAACACAAGACACAAGATAATAAAGATCCAACCAACAAAAATTGAATCTAAACAAGAATGGATGGAAGATTTGGAATGGAAAGCATGTGTATAAAGATGAGATAAGAGAGCTACAACCATAGGACCTTAACCAAAAAGATGGAGACAACCCTAGGCAACTTTCATTAGCTCTATCACCCCTTGGCTCCACTACTCAATGGATACACTCCATTGATGCATACCTTTACTTGAATCAATCAAAGATGGAAACAAGCAACCTTCAAGGAAGGAATTGGATACAATCCTCAAAGAGGAAACTCTCTAGGGTAGAAACTTTAATTCAGCAAAAATCCAAGGAAAATGGAATAACATCAAGAGGTTTTTATACTAAGGGTCCAAAAATAGAAAGTTGGCCCACAAAATCTAAAAACGGCAGAATCGCCCGGTCGGGCGTTTTTCACAGGCCAAAACGCCCGGCCCGGGCGTTTTCCCTGTTCCCGGGTGAATTTCCACACTGAGCCGGGCGCGCGAAACGCCTGGCCGGGCGTCCTCCTCGCGTCCTCAGGCAATTCGCCCGGTCGGGCGATTTTCACATGTGAAAACGCCCGACCCGGACGTTTCTTCTGAAATCTCCGGCCGGCCCTCGTTCTTCAGCACGATCCTCAACTTTGGCTCATCCGTCCTCCTAGGCTCCTCCCGCTTGGACTTTTGAATGAAAGTTGCGAGTCCATCCCGAAGCCGCCTCGTCATGGCTCTCGTCATAGGTCCACCAAGTGAGGTCGTATCACTGAAACTCGTTCACTTTGAAGAGAAGACGTGGTAATTACTACGTACTACACCCTAGCCCCCAAGCATTGCTAAACCCTTGGGGAATAAATGAAACTTGTGCCAAATATACAAACACGTACAGACTACGGAAACGATCATAAAAACTTATTGTATCGATCACAAAAAATTATTTGCAATGAACCATTACTCCAACTAATCGGTATTCAAGTGAGCCAATCGGTTTTATAATCGTACAATGGAGAAATTTAATTACCTTCTTCCATTTTGTAGAAAACGAAATCAATCAACGATTGCTCCCAAAAATGGTTTTCGGCGACAAACCAAAAATAATAGTTTACGGATAATGTTTCAACAACGCTTGTGTTCAACGTTGGAATGTCTTCAACAGAGAAAAAGGGAGAAAGATTCGAGAAAGAAAAAGAATGTATCGATTATTTCTGTAAAAAAAACCGCTGGGATCATGATATGGAGAAAATCAAGGAGTTACCATAACCAACTCCATTATGTATTACTAATCAGCCCTTGTCGTGAATTTTAAGGATTAAAAGTAAATAAATCAGCCTTTATTTTGGGCCATTAGATCTCTAAAATGGAAGACCAAGATTAAAAAGAACAATTGGACATAATATTAGAAAAGGATTTGAATACATCCCTATATATATATATATATATGTATGCCTACATTGACATTTATACATGCATTATCTTGATATAATAGAACTCCATCCATTCCTTATTAATTGTCCACTTTGGTTCCGACACGGATTTTAAGAAATGTAAAAGAAAGTGGGTTAAAAAGTTAGTGGAATATGTGTCTCACTATGATTAATTGGTTTTATAATAAAATGTAAGTGGAATAAGTTAGTGGAATGGGAGGCCTATTTACCATTTATCGTAAAAATGAAAGTGGACAATTAATGAGGGATAGATGAAAATGGCAAAAGTGGACAATTAATGGGGACGAAGAGAGTACTTTTTATTCTATTAGTATTGAGTCGAATTATTTTTTATTCCAATTATAAAAAAAAATCCCAATTTTATCAAACTTTTCATTTTAGAATAGAATAGGATCAAGATCAAACATTATTCCACTATATTTACATTAGATTCCTCTTTAAGAAAATCCTCAGGATATCCCATTATAATTGAGTAGTTTCTATTTAATTTGTCTTATTGTATTCTTTTTCATATTTTATTCTCGTGTTACTTATCTTCTATATTTTTACTTTCTTTATTGTTAAATTCTTTACAAAATTACTTTTAATTTGATATATACACCCTCCGTTCAACAATATAAATCCATGTTTGACTGGACACAGATTTCAAGAAATGTAGTAGAAAGTGAGTTAAAAATATTAGTGGAAGATGGATCCTATTTTTATATACTTCCCCGTCCCAATCAAAGTGTACCATTTTTCTTTATAGGATGTTCCACTATAAATACTCCCTCTGTCCCAAGGAACATGACCTCTTTCTTGGGCGGCACATGATTTTATGTAACTTTATTTCGTGTGTTGAGTGGAGAGAGTAAAGTAAGAGAGAGAGAGAGAGAGAATAAAGTAGAGATAAAAAGTGTTTCCATTTTTAATAATGAGTCATCTTGAGTGCAATAAGCTAAGAAGGAAAGTGAGTCATCTTCAATAGGACGAAGAGAGTAACATATTTTTAAAAATAGAAATATCACTCTCTCTATTTTTTTAGGTGGGAGAAAATGCTTAATTTAACTAACTACTCCATTCGTCCCACATTAAGAGTCATAATTTGTCATTTCGGTCCGTCCCACAATAAAAATCATATTTCACTTTTACCATAAATGATAAGTAGGCTTCATATTCCACCAACTTATTCTACCCCTATTCCACTAACTTATTGAACCCACTTTTCTCTACATTTGTTAAAACTCGTGTCATAACTAAATAGGACTTTTATTGCGGGCGGAGGGAATCTTTAATGTTTTTAAATTTCCATTATATTGTTAAAGATGTTTGATACTCCCTCCGTCCCACTCAAGATATCCATATTTTTGAATGACACTGGATTTTAGGAGGAGTTGTTAGGTGAAGTAATTAGAGAGATAAAAAGTAGTTGAATATTTTAATAAGGAAAAAGAAGAGAGAGATTTCTTTCCAAATATAGAAAGTAGACATCTTGAGAGAAGCGGACTAGAGAACGGACTAGAGCACGGACTAATGGTTAGGGCGTGGGTGTTAGAGTTTGTATACTAGAAATCACGTTTCGAGTGATTGAATACTGTAAAACTCTTATTTTATTTTCCAATGAATAAAACATATTATTTTTGTCATAATGTTGTTATGTTTTACATTTAATGGATGTTAATACATGTTTAAATGTATAAGTTAACTTAACAAAGTCTAAGTCTTTGTTTTAGTAGACCGGTTGTGGGCGTCGTCCACTTTAAGGTAACACGGTCGGTTCTAAACAAAGAAAAAGATGAATTTCACAACCTAGATGGAATTTGACTATCCATCGAGAAAGGTTGCAATGTCAGTCCGCATATTTCTAAGCCTTACTGAAATAAGATGACATTGGTGTGGTATAGCACTGAACGGATCTAACAGCAAGACTTGACCTTGGGCTATCTACTGAAAGGCGAGGTTTTGATAATATTTGTTTCTTAATCAATGTAGGTTAGCATTGAGCATACGGTATTGATTATGCATTACTTTGACTTGTCAAATGGTGCGGGTTTTTCGTAACCCAATTATCCTGATATATTGGGTAGTGGTGATCAATATCTAGCGGTGCTAGGATTGCTATTATATTGAATCGTGCGCGAGCTGAGTCTCGTTTGATAATGTCCTCAAGAGGAGCGCGAAACAGGGTTTTATTATTCGGAACCTAGCTAGTTGGAGTTTGATTACTCTATGAATAATAAATAAGCGTTTCATGCTAAGTCCACTCTTGGAATTAACAAGAAGTTAATTAATTAAGTCAATAGCAGACATTAATTAATTAATGAACATTTTAATCTTAAGCGCGGGAAATGAAAGTTAAACGGAAACCCGGATTACTTGTAATTTCGGATTTGGATGGGGAGAGTTCAATATTACTTCTATAGTGGCTGCTCGTAATATTCCAATTATAACTTATATTAAATTGTGGGTTCAATTTAATTAGTAAAAAGTAAATTGGATGAGCCCATATCCAAAACCTTCCATAGATCCATGTCTAGGCCCAAAAGGAACTTAATATAAATAGGAGAATAAAAGAGACAGAAATATACAATTTCATTATTTGTAATTTTCGAAAATTTCAGCCTCCCTAGCTGTAGGAATTTTCGAATTCCACTCCTATTCCCAAAAGGATTTCTTCTGTCTTCTTTATTTAAGTCCTAGTATTCTAGTAAGATCAGCCCACATTGATATTAGAGTACAGTTCGGGAACCAGAGAGAAGATTTGTGGTCTAGTATTCAAAGCATCACGTGAAGAAGAAGCTAGCCATCTTCAATTCTTTGGAGAATTAATTAGGTATTTTTCTGCTCCGTATAAAAGCATGTTTTAGGTTTCATTATTCTTAAAGCATGATTAATTCAAGTTATGAGCATGATACATGTGATAATTACGCGAATAGATTTTGTCTAAATAATCTTCTAAATAGATCTGATTATTATGTGATTTATTGGTGTGATTAATAATTGTAAAATTATGATAATCAAGTTCAACACCGCTTCCGCTGCCGGTTCCATCAGTGGGGACGTCCACTATTGCGTTAGGCTAACGCGACGGACGTCCTGAAGTAGGACTAGCTCTCATCCGCGGACTTAAACCGTTAGCCGATCGCTAGTTCGCTATTGCGCGGACACCGATCGGCAAGCCGATTTTTTTATTTTTTTATTTATACTCTATATTTAAAACTCATTGCACTTCATTTTTTTCATATTTAATAAACACCAACGATTAAAATGAATTAATCGTATATGTCAATTTATTTGTTTGGCTAGGGCGTCGGCTAGTCCTAGTGCTAGGCCATTACTGGGATGTGGTTAGTCCTGATGATGTGGCGAGCAGTGGGATATCCTAGTGATGTGGCAGGAGGTGTTTTGGTTAGTCCTAGTGCTAGGCTATTGGTTAGTCCGTCCTACTGTGGATGTTCTGAGTGGGACAAATCAAAAAGAAAAGATGGACATATTGAATAGGACGGAAAGATTAGTTTACGTCAAGAATCGAAGTTCTTTAATGGCGTACTGGTTTTACGGATCATAAATTCACGACACTGCAAAATGGATAAAAATGAATATAGTGAAAATATTGTCATATGCTTCCTTCATTGGTGAATCCAGAATTGCGGGATTCACTTCCTAAACTATATACTAAAATTATACTCCCTCCGTCCCACTTAACATGACACGTTTTCCTTTTTAATTTGTCCCAACACATTTCCTTTTTTAGAAACTTTCTATCTCCAATTATTACACTCAACAACTTTTTCTCTCTCGTATAAAAATATTCATCTTTTTTTTTTCTCTATTCTAATACTTGCATGCACTTTTTCTCTCTCCAATTAAACACATTAATAAATAACTCCTAAAATCCTGTGCCGGCCAAGGAATGTGTCATCTTAGCTGGGATGGGGGGAGTAGTAATTTTAAGGGACGGATGAAAATAAAATACTCCTTCCATTTGCCATTAGGAGTTCTGTTAACTTTTCTGCACTCGTATTATTAAAATGAGAGAGAGAATAATGTAGAGAAGACTATATGATATGATCATGGAAGCCGTGCATCGGGGATTTTACATGCAGTTGGATTCAACCAGTGATCATCCTATCAAGATGACTTCCAAATGCTCTAAAAATGCCACCAATGTTTCGGCTTTGAAAGAGCTTCCCGTGGGTACCTTGCACGCCTTAATCGGAGTCTGGTGGAGAGAGTTATGGCTGATTTACTAAAGCCGCGCAGAAAAGAGGGCGAGTCCAGAGAAAACGTGTGGCCGCGCGAAATGAGGCTTGGAAAACGCCCGAGCAGGCGTTTTGCATGTTTTTGCACATTTGGGCAGAAAGTTCGTCGGGCTGGCGTTTTGCGCCTTACAACGCCCGACCGGGCGAATCACACGGACTTAGATTTTGTGGGCCATTTCCTTGAATTTTAGGCCTAAACTGTAAATAGCACCTTTTTCATTTTTATTCCTTGGTTGAACATTGAATTCGTAGCTTGTGAGCTTTGTTCTTCCCTTAGAGGGTTTGTATCCAATTTCTAGTTTTCTAGGTTGCTTTTCCCATCAAGTGTTAGTTCAAGTATGAAATTTCCATCAATTGCTAATTCAAGCATGGATCAAGTAAAGGTATACTTTGAGGCTTGTGAATTCCTTGAATGTTTAGCTATAAATGCTTGTTAGCATGGTGTAAGTTTCCATCAATGGCATTTATCCCTATTTCCACATTAACTATTGTTTAATCTTCTTTCTTTTTGGTTTAGATTCAATATGTTTTGTTGCATCTATTTTTATATTTTGTTAGCCGTGAGAAATTAAAAATTATATAAAAAAAAAAAAAGTAATATCAAACATCATTTGACTTTTCTTTGAAAAATGGATCTCACAATACTTATCCTTAACACTATAAATCTAGTTATTATTAAATACTTGGATCCATCACTGTAAATCTAGTTAACCATTAACAAGATGAACTATAAATTACTCCGAATTTAAGATTAAAACACCTTGATCAGAACAAGATTCCTTTTCTGGCAATTTTTGTTATATTAAGCAGAATATATTGCAACTCCAAGACGAGGAAACAAAGATCAATATTTACAATGACCGCAATTTCACAATGCATACCTATAAATATATACTATTACTACCAACCCCAAAAATAAAAAATCTTACGGCACCAAAAAGTATGAAAAAGCATGAAGGGAAAAAGGTTAAGAAAAAACAGGTATTCAACGTGCCACGTCATCCAACAAACCCAAAGACTTTCAACATTTACTACTCCCATGCCCATCTAATTCCGCCGGATTTATCTCCTCAGCCACCCACGACCCAGACCGCCTTCCCGACGCGAACCGGGTTATCCCTCCCAACCCGGGCGGTTCACCACTAACCGGAATTTCCCTCACTTCAACACTCACACTCTTCCGCGGCGCCGGCTCGACGTCGTCAACCATGACGATCTCCATCACTCTCCGACTCCCGCCCTTCTTCAACCGGAAGAGGCTCATCACCTTCGAGCAGATCCCGGTTTTCGGCTTCTCGCCCGGATTTTTCACCGAGTTGGACCTCCGCCGGCCCCGCTTAGATCTAACCCGCCCCATACATGAAACCTTGGGCGAACCCGGTTCGGCCAAGGCAGCGGTCGGCTTCGACTCGGACCGCTTTGGAAACAGCCTTATGCTGGCCGGTTTGCAAGCTCTGCGTTTGGAGTCCACGAAGGCGGTTTTTTGAGTTTTCGGGAGTCCGAATATGGATGCCTTGGGCTTCAAGCTAACCGGAAACCGCTGCGAATTCGTATTCGAGTTGGCTCTCGTTGAATCCTTTCGCTCGTAAAAAGCATTCCGGTCGAACCAGTCGTATTCGGCGTCTTTGGATAGCCAGAATGACTCCGGCGGGGCTTCGTTTGGCGGTGGATCGTCATCGGCGAGTGTGATTTTCCGGTCGAGATCAACTTGATCAGGCATTATTGATGATATAATAAGGAGAAAAAATATGTTGATTGAATTTTTTTTTTTGATGATGATTTTGGAAATTTCGTAGAGAGAGTGGTGGGAATGGGAGAATAATAGAAGGTGCAGCAGAAGATATAAATTGGCCTATAATGTTACTGTAACAAAAATAGAATTGAATATATGAGTTATTTTGGGTTTGAATAATTGAATTCGGTGGGATGGTTTCAACTGCTTGACCGCTGATTTCATCTACTACGGTGGTTGTTTATTACTCCTCCGTCCCGGATAATTCGTCTCAGTTTTCTATTTCGGTCCGTCCCACATAATTTGTCTCATTTCACTTTTACAATTTTTGGTAGTAAACCTCATATTCCAGTAACTCATTCCTTCTCACACTTTATTATAAAACTAATATATAAAGGTACGGATCCACATTCCACTAACTTTTTCAACCCACTTTTCATCACAATTTTTAAAACTCGTGCCCGGTCAAAGTGACCCAAATTATCCGGGATGGAGAGAGTATGTACTGTGGGATTAATATACTCCTTCCTTTAATTATTGTTGGAGAATATCTTTTGAGCACAAATATATATTTTAAAAAATAAAATGAGATTACGAATAAAGTAGTATAAATTATATATATAGTGTGAAAAATAAGTAGCTTTATTTTCCCAAACAGAAATTACTCAACTAGAATAAAACATTCCAAAATAAAATATGATCAAACACTAACAGAATAAAGACTGCATAGATATTGTCCTGTCAATAAAAACTCAAATATTTACTACTTTACTCATATTACTTCTGTATTTTTAATTAAAATCAATTTTATTGATATTTTTTGTTTAAATATTTTAAAAAGCTTAACTATTTACACTAGTATAAAGGTGTTGTGTTATATTGCTAACTCACCCTTAAATTGTTAACTACAACTAAATGATAGACATAGATTTTTAAATCAAGGACCAAGATTATTCAACTCCGAGTATAAATACATTGAACGAAAAAAGTCAATTAGGGTATTTATGTCAATTAACAACAAATTAGTTGTAACTAACTTTTAAAAAATATCTCAAAACATAAAATGCATGTAACTATATTGATTTAAATTATTTTTTCACAAAACATATATCAAATTAAAGATACATCTATAAGGATTCTAACGAGATCCTACATGCATATGTTTCGATGTTAAAATTTGATAATATTTTTGTAAGTTTTCACATATTTCGTCAACAACTTTATATCAATATAACTAACATAATATGTTAACTTAATACATGTAAAATGCCAATATGAAACTGTGTTGACATATTCAAAATATGATGTTGATATGTTTAATTTATTGTATTGACATTTTGATCTTAAGCCCTAAATTTAGAGTTGTTATTAACGCCCCACTTTTTCAAACCCTAATTTTCGGGTTATAAAATTTTTGCATTAAATGCCTTAAATGCTATGATATGTGGATTATTTGATGAGTAATTAATTGCATGGTGTCTTTGTGACCTAATTGCGTATGAGAATGGAGATTGAGTTGAATAGTCAACTTGTTGAAATGTTGACGTGGCTATTGAATAGTCAAAGATGGGAGAAATATGGCGTGGCCGTTGAAAGGTCAATGCGTTGAGAAAAAGAAGAGAAAGTGAAGAAATGATTGATTGGGTGTGAATATTTGATGCGGAGATATATAATTGTGGGTGAATTATTTTCCTAAGGGATGAGTGAGAATTAAATAGGAGCATTATTTAAATGGGTGGAAATTTTCGGCCATCTTGATTAGTGGAGAAGAAATAATATTATTTTTGGATTTAATTATTTGTTTGGGATAATTATCCAAATTAAATCCAAAGTCCGATTATTCCTTATTTGTGATGAAATTTTCGAAACCTTGTCATATAATGGGATTTTTGAAAATCCCTTATACTATGGGAGAAGGGATTATTTTTATTATATTATTTGACCTCTTATTTATTCTCTTCCATGAATAAATATAAATATGCTAAAATATCCTAGCATATCTTGCCAAATCTAGGAAGATATTGCCATATCCTAATTGAATTAGGATTTCAAATCTAAATCCCTTTTGAGAATGAAAAAGTCACGCCACTTTCCTTTTAAATTGGGAAGACTTTAGTTATTTAATTCTTGCTCCGTGATATATTATTCTACTCCGTGAAATATTTGAATTTAAGTATAGGCTAATTAAAATAGCCTAAATTTTCGAAATCCTCCTAATTCTCAACGGCTTCAACGCCAACTACTCTTCAAATCTCTCCATATCTTCTCAAATCTCTAATTTATTTAATTAGAGATATTATTGTTGGCACTCTATAAATACATGGGAGATCCTAAACCCGAGAGATCAAAAACCGGCGCCCCACTCCCCCATAATTTCGAAAATCTCTCCCCCACTCTCTCCAAATTTTCTTCAAGTTTTCTTCAAGATTTCTTCATCAATTGAGAAGAATTCAAGTTGAAATTCAAGATTTTATTGAAGAATCAAGGCTATAACTTGTTTCTACCGATTGTTCTTTTGGAAAAGGTACTTTAATCTTTGATCTCCTCTTCTTCTACCGATTAATCGGTGTTCTTGAGTCCACATGCATTTAGATTGAGTGAAGGGGAAATAAATTGATGAATTTTGGGATACATGTGTGTGAGTGTGTGTGTGCGAGACCGTGTGTGTGTGTGTGTTCACGCCTCGGTCGGCGTGCACATGTGTTGTGATCGAGTGCGTGTGTTGTGTGTGTGGAACACTCATGCGTGACACGATTTAAGGGTGAATTTGGAGTTGTTATTTGAATAAAAACGATATGATGATCATACTTTGATTTTGATTGATGATTTTGAAAATAATCGATGGGAAAAAGGGAAATATGAGAGACATGCATGATTTGAAATCAATGATTGAAATTGATTTGTGATACGCCTAATTTAAAGGTGATACTTCGCGCTCTCAGCGTGATAAACGAGGAGAAGAGAATACTTTCGAGCTAAGCCGACGATGTGGGCTTTCTTTTAAAATAAGGACATTGTCCTAAACTGATATTGATGAGAATGAGATATGTGTTATCATGCCTTGATTTGTTTTGTCGTGCCTATCCCTCGTGGCTATGCCACTATTGATTTAATCGAATTCGGATCCTTGTAGAGCCGCAAACTCTACTTGGGTTAGTGTACACCAATGTTAGACCGAGTGCTGGCGTACGGGTCGGCCGGTCTAGTGACCTGGATTGCGGCCACAGTCCTTGTCATGTAGAATGAGGATATGGTAAACGTCGATGTGAAAAATGGTTGCGCGACCGTGATATTTGAGAAAGAATATATTTTGGTGCCTCGGGTCTTTCTAAAGTTAAAACCCCGATGGACACTTGAAAATGGCATGATAATTACTACTGTTGATAAAACTGTTTTCAGCAATGAGCCCACTGAGTATGATTATAAGTACTCAGCCCTGCATGTGTTTTCCCTATGTGCAGGTTGAGCGGTGGCGAGCGGGCGGCGGTGTTGAGTAGGAAATAATAAGATGATCAGTTGGTACTTAAAGTGTCGTTGTGTCTCCATACATAGCCTCACTTCTTTCTTGGTCGCTTCCGCTATATTATGAAAACTTGTGATCTTTTGGTTGGGTTGAATACTTTTAAATTCGTGGGAATATTTTGGATATGGAACAGTTGAGGATATTTTGGGAAACTTTGATAAGCATTTATTGTGATAGCCTTTTATTGGATTTCCTTGCTAAGGCATTATTCTTCTTCTACTTAATTGTTCATTAAATGCTTTGGTTAAATCCCTTTTTTTTTAAATGGAACCCTAGCCTATGACCTTTGATGCATTTAAGTCCGCCTAGTTAACGATCGCCGCATTTATTATACCCTAGATGGACGGGTCGTTACAATTATTTGGCACTCTATAAATATAAGAGAGAGATCAAACCCTAGCACACAAAACCGGCGTCCCACTTCTCCAAAAATTTCGAAACTTCTCTCGCCACTCTCTCCAAAATTTCTTCAAGTTTTCTTCAAGATTTCTTCATCAATTGAGAAGAATTCAAGTTGAAGTTCAAGATTTTATTGAAGAATCAAGGCTATAACTTGTTTCTACCGTTTGTTCTTTTGGAAAAGGTACTTTAATCTTTAATCTCCTCTTCTTCTACCGATTAATCGGTGTTCTTGAGTCCACATGCATTTAGATTGAGTGAAGGGGAAATAAATTGATGAAATTGGGATGCATGGATGTGTGTGTGTGTGTGTGTGCACGCCTCGGGAGGCGTGCACATGTGTTGTGATCGTGTGCGTGTGTTGTGTGTGTGGAACACTCATGCGTGACACGATTTAATGGTGATTTTGGAGTTGTTATTTGAATAAAAATGATATGCTAATCATACCTTGATTTTGGATGATGATATTAAAGATTTATCAATGGGAAAAAGGGAAATATGGGAGACATGCATGATTTGAGATCAATGATTGAAACTGATTTGTGATACGCCTAATTTAATGGTGATACTTCGCGCTCTCAGCGTGATAAACGAGGAGAAGAGAATACTTTCGAGATAAGCCGACGAGGTGGGCTTTCTTTTAAAATAAAGACATTGTCCTAAACTGATATTGATGAGAATGAGATATGTGTTATCATGCCATGATTTGTTTTGTCGTGCCTATCCCTCGTGGCTATGCCACTATTGATTTAATCGAATTCGGATCCTTGTAGAGCCGCAAACTCTACTTGGGTTAGTGTACACCAATGTTAAATCGAGTGCTGGCGTACGGGTCGGCCGGTCTAGTGACCTGGATTGCGGCCGCATTCCTTGTCATGTAGAATGAGGATATGGTAAACGTCGATGTGAAAAATGGTTGCGCGACCGTGATATTTGAGAAAGAATATATTTTGGTGCGTCGGGTCTTTCTAAAGTTAAAACCCCGATGGACACTTGAAAATGGCATGATAACTATAATTGTGATAAAACTGTTTTCGGCATGAGTCCACTGAGTATGTTTATAGTACTCAGCCCTGCATGTGTTTTCCCTATGTGCAGGTTGAGCGGTGGCGAGCGGGCGGCGGTGTTGAGTAGGAAATAATAAGATGATCTATTGGTACTTAAAGTGTCGTTGTGTCTCCATACATAGCCTCACTTCTCTCTTGATCGCTTCCGCTATATTATGAAAACTTGTGATCTATTGGTTGGGAACTCTGTTATTTCGTGGGAATATTTTGGATATGAAACAGTTGGAATTATTTTGGAAACTTTGATAAGCATTTATTGCGATAGCCTTTTTGATTGGATTCCTTTGCTAGGGCATTATTCTCTTCCTTTTTAATTGTTCATTAAATGCTTTGGTTAAATCCCTTTTTAAATGGAACCCTAGCCTATGACCTTTGATGCATTTAAGTCCGCCTAGTTAACGATCGCCGCATTTATTATACCCTAGATGGGCGGGTCGTTACAGTTGGTATCAGAGCGATCGTTCTTTCCGCTCTGGACCCAAGAGTCTTGTTGAATTAAAAATCTGAAATTTGTGTAAATTGATTAATGGATAATCGTCGAAGGCTCAACACCGCAACTCGTCTCCGCTCAACCACGATGAATGAGGTAACAAGTATCTCTTGAATATTGATTTGAATTATGAAATATTGGAAGTTGAAGCGAATGGGAGTTGTTGTGATATTTGGAAATTTGTGATGGAGTATAAAATGATGATTATGCATGCATGCGAAATTGCAAAATGTGATTATGCACAACAAATGATAAATGTTGTTATGCAAGTGATTATATGTTGAGACTGTTATGAGTTGAACGAATAAAACTCTATGAAAATTCTATATGATTGTGATTTGCGTGATATGTGATGAACGACATCTATGAAAATGAACTTGAGCATGCCGCTATACATAGTTGTAAGTCGTGCCGTGAATGAAAATTTTGTGATAATATCGAACTTGGAGGCATCAAACGTCGAATACGAGGCAAGCGACTTATGAGAACGAATTGCGAAGCGTTGAAACGCGAAAATATATATATATATATATATATATATATATATATATACACACACCTTTTGGCACGGAAAGGAAATTCCGTTATTTCTTGATATGATATTACCTTCACACCTCCGTCGTTCGACGCATACACACACACACACACACACATATATATATATATATATATATATATATCCATCGTACTCTCAGCATCAGTTGAAATCTTATACACTATTGATAATTTCTTCGATCCTTGTTCTGATGCTGAGATTTCTTTTGTAGATGCCTAATCATTATTACGCACCGATGCGCGATCGTTACGCGAAAAACAAGGTTTTCCTTGTCGAAACCTACCTAGAGTTTGAGTGGGATGGAAAGTCCTTTCTCCTAACCTATGTCACTGAATTCTACGATCGCTGGATGGATGCGTACGCGTATGGAGGAGTTACCCATCACGCAAGGATCTCGAGATTGATCCACACTCTGCCGAGTCCTTGGAGCAAATGGACTGCCCAAGCTGCATTGCCATATACATGGTTCAGTCCGCCAGAGTACAAGCCTCGAGGCGATATAATCGGCTTGATAGGAGTGCTACTCCCAGCCATGGCAGCTGCGAGGGATGGACCGCCGCTTAGTCCCCCACCGCACAAGTATCCGCCGGGACAGGCCCGCCGATGGAGGTATCGTCGCGATAAGGAGCCGCATGTTGATCGTGTTCCTACTAGGCCAAGACTTAAGGCTAATGCGGCTAACCCTTTGATTATCCATGGAAACGTGGAGGACATGCGTGCGATAACTCCGCCGCCCCCGGATGTTGGTGAATATGGCGAGAATGAGGGACCGGACGAGGAAGGACCTGCTTTGGAAATGGATGAGGACGATGACCCCGAGGAGGATATGAATGACATCGACTAGGAGTGATAGTCGTGGAATATTTGTTTTGGCTTCCCCCATGTTTTGGATTGATTGTTGATTTTTCTACCTCATGATTTTTGCTAATCTTTCGTTTTTCTGCATTGATACTAAGACCTCTATGAGGCAACGTTTTTTATTAATATGCCATGGGGAGATATTTTTATTCAATGGATTGCCTTTCGTACATGGTACAAATTATCACTATGTTATCATGCCATCACATCATGCCTCTTGTCGCACCACCATTTTTGAATACCTTATGGCGCCCTGTACTCGCCACTTAAATTGTACGACTGCTTCTTAAGTGCAATTGCCTTGATGATATGGAAACATTCATCTTTTGATAACCTTGACGCAGCCAATTTTTGGTAACAATGTTGATTGGCACTACTCTTTGCAATCCGTCTACGTGACGAACTTTTGATATCTTGTGCTTGGCCATATACTCTAAAACAATTGACCCATGAACCTTGTTATTCAACTATACCACGTGACTATTGTTAGAATCATGGGAATATTTTGTGTTGATAAATCAGAATGCCACCAAGACGCCACAGAGAACAAACTCCTCAAACGGAGGAAGAGGACAGCGTGTCACAACCTATTCCGCATCCTCCACCTCCTCCGCCTCCGCCGCCTCCGGTCGATCGAGAAATCGTGAAGCTATTCTTAGAGCAAAAGCCACATGTGTTTGACGGATTGGGAGAACCGGCCAAGGCTGAATCTTGGATCCGGGCAATAGAGCGCATCTTCGCGATTTTGAGATGCAACGATAGAGAACGCATGAGTTGTGTGACCCATCAGCTGACTGAGGCAGCCGACTTTTGGTGGGATACTAGAACGAAGACTATGCCACGAGACCAAGTAGAGGCGATGACGTGGGAAGGTTTCAAGACGGAAATATACAACAAGTATGTGCCGAAGAGCTATCGGAAAGCAAAGGCAGCGGAATTCCACAATCTGACACAAGGACGCATGACAGTGACCGAGTACGATCGAGCGCTTAACAGCATGACCCGGTATGCCCCCGATCAAGTCGACACCGATGAGAAGCTATCCGACAAGTTCCGTGAGGGACTAAAATCCGAGATAAGAATGTCGTTGGCCAGCCGAGGGAGACTCCCCTACACCGAAGCATTAGCACTTGCGCTAGATATTGAGGCAGCAATGCCTAAGGAGAAAGCTAAGGAGAACACTACTTCGTCTTTACCCCCACCGCACTACTCCAGAGAGAAACGGAAGTGGGATGAGCCTAGAGCTTCGCACGATGGAAAACGGCACCAGTCGAGCTAGCATCGATCCCAGTACGAAGGAGGGCAGCGTACATCTAGCCAGAGAGGAGACTACCGACCTAGGGCACCACAATGCAATGTGTGCTCTAAGTACCATTTCGGAGAATGCCGATATTAGAACGTGATCAAGTGCTACACTTGTGGAGGAAACGGTCACTTTTCTAGGGAGTGTCCAAATAACAAGATAGGATCGGGATCGAGACAGAACGATCAGGGATCCCGTCAATCGGAAAGGGCACCGCCGAATGAATCGGGAGGAAATCGCGACCCATCGTCGCGGCAACAACAACCTCACCGCCCCAGACTTCCTCCCCAAGCTAGAGCATTCGCGCTGGAGCAGAAGAAGCCGAAGAAGGAACAAGAGGAACGTGGGAAAGGAAATTTGACAAGTATGGGCGAAATTCTCAACACCCCCGTTGTTGTGTTGTTTGATACGGGTGCATCGCACTCGTTTATATCTGAATTATGTGTGCGCACTTTGAGCTTGCCTACTAGCGAATCTGAACGTAGAATGATGGTGTCCTCACCAGTAGGAGGAATGATAGAAATATCTAGAACGTGCTCAAACATAGGAATTGTTTTGGGAGGAATTAAGATAGTCGCTCATGACTTGCGAGTCATAAAAATGGAGGATATCGATATAATCTTGGGAATGGACTGGCTGACAATGAACTTTGCGACGATTCGTTGTAAGGAGAGGCAGATATCTCTACAAGCTCCGGGAAGCGAACCCACCATATACCACGGAATCTTGATGAACCGGCGAACCGCCATCATATCCGCGCTTCAAGCGACCGCAATGATGAAAAAAGGGCGAACTGCCTATCTTTTCTACCTCCATGGAGAGGAGAAGAATGAGAAGAAGATGGAAGATGTTGCTGTCGTGCAAGAATTTCCAGACGTTTTTCCAGAAGTGTTACCTGGACCACCGCCAGATCGACAATTGGAGTTCACAATTGACCTTGAACCGGGAGCCGCACCCGTATCAAAGGCACCATATCGAATGGCGCCAAAAGAATTGGAGGAATTAAAGATACAACTCCAGGAACTCATGGACCTAGGTTTCATTAGGCCTAGCGTCTCGCCGTGGGGCGCACCAGTACTTTTCGTGAAGAAGAAGGACGGATCAATGAGGATGTGCATCGATTTTAGGGAGCTAAACAAATTGACCCTAAAGAACAAGTATCCACTACCAAGGATAGATGATTTGTTTGACCAACTGCGAGGAGCAGGAGTCTTTTCAAAGATGGACTTGAGGTCCGGATATCACCAGCTACGAGTACGAAGGGAGGATATACCCAAGACTGCGTTTCGCACAAGATATGGCCACTACGAGTTTGTGGTGATGCCGTTTGGATTGACGAATGCCCCAGCGGTATTCATGGATTTGATGAATCGAATATTCCATCCGTACTTGGATAAATTCGTTTTAGTCTTCATAGATGACGTACTAGTCTACTCTAAGAACGAGAAAGAGCATGAGGAGCACCTACGAATCACGTTGGAGACGTTGAGGACCGAAAAGTTGTACGCCAAATTCAGCAAGTGTGAATTCTGGCTGAAGGAAGTGAATTTTCTAGGACACATTGTGTCGGTAAAAGGAATCCGAGTGGACCCCGCCAAGGTTGAGGCGGTACAACGATGGAAGTCGCCTTCAACACCAAACGAAATTCGGAGTTTCCTAGGATTGGCAGGATACTACCGAAGATTCATTGAGGGATTCTCCAAGATAGCGAGACCAATGACGCAACAACTTAAGAAGGGAGTCAAGGTGAATTGGACCCCAGAGTGTGAAGCAAGCTTTCAACTCTTGAAGGAAAAGTTAATAACCACGCCAGTGTTAGTTGTGCCCGAATCTAGAGTGAATTCCGTAGTCTACACCGACGCTTCGAAGGTTGGATTAGGATGCGTATTGATGCAAAATAATAAAGTGATCGCCTACGCGTCACGACAATTAAGACCACACGAGCTGAACTACCCAACGCACGATTTGGAGTTAGCAGCAGTGGTACATGCCCTAAAGATTTGGAGGCATCATCTCTACGGAGTTAGATGTGAAATCTTTACGGACCACAAGAGCTTAAAGTATTTCTTCGAGCAGAGAGACTTGAATATGCGACAACGAAGATGGCTCGAACTAGTGAAGGACTACAATTGTGGCATTAACTACCACCCCGGCAAAGCAAATGTAGTGGCAGATGCTTTGAGCCGCAGAGATCATTCGCAAATAGCTACTCTTCTAACGGAAGAGGAGAGCTTGATAAGAGAATTTAGCAAAATGCGATTAGAAGTGATAAGAGCACCAGAAACAGTGGAAGAACGAATTGCCACTTTAGTGGTTAAACCAGATCTGAAAACGAGAATCGTTGCAGCGCAACGGATGGATGCGGAACTAGAGGAAATCCGAATTGAAGTGAGAACCGGTGAATCCGGAAAATTTAGTGAGGAGTCCGACAATGCCCTCACCTTTGAAGGAAGGTTGTGCGTGCCAAACAACGAGGAACTTAAGAACGAGATCATGAGCGAAGCTCATGAAACTCCATACACTGCCCACCCTGGAAGCACGAAGATGTACCAAGACTTGAAAAAGTCCTTTTGGTGGAATGGCATGAAGAGAGATATTGCGGCATTTGTAGAACGTTGCTTAGCCTGCCAACAGGTGAAGGCATTACATCAACGACCGCATGGAAAATTACAACCATTGGAGATAACCGAGTGGAAATGGGAGCACATCGCCATGGATTTTGTGACGGCCTTGCCAAAGACCCTAAATGGGAACACCGCAATCTGGGTGATTATAGATCGACTTACCAAGAGTGCGCATTTCATACCGATTCCGGTAACTCATGGATCGAGCAAGCTGGCTCGGATCTACATAAAGGAGATCGTGCGATTGCACGGAGTTCCAATGACAATTACATCCGATCGTGACCCGAAGTTCAAATCGAAATTTTGGATTAGTCTACAGCGCGAGCTTGGAACGCGATTGAATTTTAGCACGGTGTTTCACCTGCAATCCGATGGGCAATCCGAGAGGACGATCCAAACCCTCGAGGATATGTTGAGAGTTGTGATACTCGACCGCGGTGGAAGTTGGGAGACCGTACTACCGCTTATTGAATTTGCTTACAATAACAGCTTCCAAGCAACAATCAACATGGCGCCATATGAAGCCTTATACGGAAGAAAATATAGATCGCCGCTCTACTGGGATGAAGTTGGAGAGCGACGGGTGCTAGGACCCGATGCGGTCGAAGAGATGGTTGAAGTTGTTCGACAAATTCGTGTGAGAATAAAGGAAGCCCAGGACAGACAAAAGTCATACGCTGACGTCCGACGAACTGACTTACAATTTCAAGTTGGCGATAAGGTTTTTCTTAAAGTGTCCCCGTCGAAAGGGATAACACGTTTTGGTGTGAAAGGAAAATTAAAACCACGTTTTATTGGGCCTTACGAAATTCTAGAAGGAATAGGACCCGTAGCCTATCGATTGGCGCTACCGCCAAGTCTTGGAAACGTGCACAACGTCTTTCACGTATCGCAGTTGCGAAAATATGTGTTCGATCCGAAGCACGTGATTCACTACGAAGAAGTCGCGTTGAATTCCGACTTGAGCTACGAAAAGAGACCCCAAATGATCTTGGACCGAAAGGTTCAGAATTTGAGAAATAAATCCATTGCTAGTGTGAAAGTGCTATGGAGGAACCACGAATATGAAGAAGCCACGTGGGAGCTTGAAGACAAGATGAAGGAACTGTACCCGGAACTTTTTCCATGAGGTACCAAATTTCGGGACGAAATTTCTTTTAAGGGTGGTGGAATGTAACGCCCCACTTTTTCAAACCCTAATTTTCGGGTTATAAAATTTTTGCATTAAATGCCTTAAATGCTGATATGTGGATTATTTGATGAGTAATTAATTGCATGGTGTCTTTGTGACCTAATTGCGTATGAGAATTGAGATTGAGTTGAATAGTCAACTTGTTGAAATGTTGACGTGGCTATTGAATAGTCAAAGATGGGAAAAATATGACGTGGCCGTTGAAAGGTCAATGCGTTGAGAAAAAGAAGAGAAAGTGAAGAAATGATTGTTTGGGTGTGAATATTTGATGCGGAGAAATATAATTGTGGGTGAATTATTTTCCTAAGGGATGAGTGAGAATTTAATAGGAGCATTATTTAATCATGTGGAATTATTCGATCCCTCCTATTTTTATTTGGAGAAGAAATCCTATTTTTTCTTGGATTTAATTATTTGGTTGGGAGAATTTTCCAAATTAAATCCAAAGTCCGATTATTCCTTATTTGTTGGTGGGATTTTCGACCCCTATGACTATTGGAGAAGAAATAATATTATTCTTGGATTTAATTATTTGTTTGGGATAATTATCCAAATTAAATCCAAAGTCCAAATACTCTATAATTCCTACATGGAATTTTCGAAAACTCCACCTTTGTTTTTCCATGAGATTTTCGAAAATCTCATATATTGTGGGAGAAGGGATTATTTATTTATTGATCTCTTATTTATTCTATTCCATGAATAAATATAAATATGCTAAAATATCCTACCATATCTTGCCATATCTAAGAAGATCTTGCCATATCCTAATTAAATTAGGATTTGAATTTATTCCTTGTTGGAAGAGGAAAAATACACGCCTATTTTCCTTTTATTGGAGGGGATTTTATTATTTTTCTTGCTCCGTGATATATTATTCTACTCCGTGAAATATTTGAATTTAAATTATAGGCTAATTAAATAGCCTATAATTTTCGAAATCCCCATGCTTCTCAACCAAATTAACGCCAATCTCTACTATATCTCTACCAAATCCTCCAAATCTTGATTTATTTAATTATGGGATATTATTATTTGGCACTCTATAAATATAAGAGAGAGATCAAACCCTAGCACACAAAACCGGCGTCCCACTTCTCCAAAAATTTCGAAACTTCTCTCCCCACTCTCTCCAAAATTTCTTCAAGTTTTCTTCAAGATTTCTTCATCAATTGAGAAGAATTCAAGTTGAAGTTCAAGATTTTATTGAAGAATCAAGGCTATAACTTGTTTCTACCGTTTGTTCTTTTGGAAAAGGTACTTTAATCTTTAATCTCCTCTTCTTCTACCGATTAATCGGTGTTCTTGAGTCCACATGCATTTAGATTGAGTGAAGGGGAAATAAATTGATGAAATTGGGATGCATGGATGTGTGTGTGTGTGCACGCCTCGGGAGGCGTGCACATGTGTTGTGATCGTGTGCGTGTGTTGTGTGTGTGGAACACTCATGCGTGACACGATTTAATGGTGATTTTGGAGTTGTTATTTGAATAAAAATGATATGCTAATCATACATTGATTTTGGATGATGATATTAAAGATTTATCAATGGGAAAAAGGGAAATATGGGAGACATGCATGATTTGAGATCAATGATTGAAACTGATTTGTGATACGCCTAATTTAAAGGTGATACTTCGCGCTCTCAGCGTGATAAACGAGGAGAAGAGAATACTTTCGAGATAAGCCGACGAGGTGGGCTTTCTTTTAAAATAAGGACATTGGCCTAAACTGATATTGATGAGAATGAGATATGTGTTATCATGCCTTGATTTGTTTTGTCGTGCCTATCCCTCGTGGCTATGCCACTATTGATTTAATCGAATTCGGATCCTTGTAGAGCCGCAAACTCTACTTGGGTTAGTGTACACCAATGTTAGACCGAGTGCTGGCGTACGGGTCGGCCGGTCTAGTGACCTGGATTGTGGCCGCATTCCTTGTCATGTAGAATGAGGATATGGTAAACGTCGATGTGAAAAATGGTTGCGCGACCGTGATATTTGAGAAAGAATATATTTTGGTGCCTCAGGTCTTTCTAAAGTTAAAACCCCGATGGACACTTGAAAATGGCATGATAACTATAATTGTGATAAAACTGTTTTCGGCAATGAGCCCACTGAGTATGATTATAAGTACTCAGCCTTGCATGTGTTTTCCCTATGTGCAGGTTGAGCGGTGGCGGCGGTGTTGAGTAGGAAATAATAAGATGATCTGTTGGTACTTAAAGTGTCGTTGTGTCTCCATACATAGCCTCACTTCTCTCTTGATCGCTTCCGCTATATTATGAAAACTTGTGATCTATTGGTTGGGTTAAACTCTGTTATTTCGTGGGAATATTTTGGATATGAAACAGTTGGAATTATTTTGGAAACTTTGATAAGCATTTATTGCGATAGCCTTTTTGATTGGATTCCTTTGCTAGGGCATTATTCTCTTCCTTTTTAATTGTTCATTAAATGCTTTGGTTAAATCCCTTTTTAAATGGAACCCTAGCCTATGACCTTTGATGCATTTAAGTCCGCCTAGTTAACGATCGCCGCATTTATTATACCCTAGATGGGCGGGTTGTTACAATTCGGGTAATTCTTCCACTTCCAATGCATGCAGTCAATGCTGCCAAGCATAACGGGAAAACCGTGGACTGTTTCGTGAAGATGGAGCAACCGTTAACAATCTTCGGTGGTAGGTGCCCAAAGGAATTCCTCACCGAAAGCAGAACGAATGTCGTCGCAAAAACTTTTGAGGCATAGGATTCCAGTTGACTCACCCACATGCAAATACTCGTCGAAGAGGTCAGTCGTTTGCCCAGTAGCAAGTTGTCGGAGGGCACAAGTACACTTCTGCAACGCCGAGAGACTTTGTCGACCGGTTGCGTCTCTACGTGATTGAAAGTATTGAACACAGGCGGACAATGTGTTGACAATACTCATAAACAACCGTTTTGACATGCAATAAGGGCACCAGAAGTAATCTTCCGTAAACCACGGCGTATCGGAAAAATAGTCGGCAACGTGCCTTTCATGGGCTCCCTCCCGGTCACGAGGAATGTAGCGGCGTTTTGATCTAGTTGGTTGAGTGGCGGCGGCGACATCGGCTTCATAAATGGCACGATATTGTTCATAGTATTCTTGTTCTTCATGCTCCGCTTCCGCCGTGATATTGGTGAAATCCATTTTTGAATTTTCAGAGAGGGTTTGAGTGAGAGAGGAAGATGTAGATGATGAATGAGATGTAGTTGAAAATGGATGAGGAATGTGTGTATTTATAGATGATTTTGGGACTAAAAAAATTTAAAATAATTTCAAAAAAATTTCAAAAAAACGGTAATAAACGACTATATTTTTTGGGAATCCGAATTTTTATTTTTTTATTTTTGGTATTATTTTCGATGTTTTTTTTAAAAAAAAGGAAATTACAACGGCATTGCCGTTGACCAATCGCACGGTACCACGTCGCCCTGCTCAGCGGCACGGATGTGCTCTTACTATCGAGCAGCGTCGTGCCGTCGGTGCGAGCAAAGCGGCGGACATGGGTGTGACGCGCCGTCCGCACGGACGCCGTCCTTGCGGACGATCACCGATGGGGATGCTCTAATGAAACAAAATACTAACAAAATAAAATGTTAAAATAGTGTTAGTACATGCAAATATAATTTGTACGCAATATTAATCAAATTATGCCGCGGGTACATTATTCTATTTTGCAAACTTGTTCTAAATCATTAGTTGTTAGTGTCTCTTGTTATTGAATCACAGCATGTGATGATAGGGTGGTTGTCCAAAATCTCTGCCCACTCTAGGAGGCTCCAAATCAATAATAATTGAGCAATCAAACTAATTTAATAGTTATTGCCCCACCAGTATAATGCAACTATGCAAGAGACAAGTGAGATGTCGATGTGATACTTGATCCTTCCCGAATAGAATATTGGAATGAATTAGTTTTGCAACAATATAGACAGTGAAATAGTCCCAATATACTCCATTACTAATTCATGGATCACGTGTAAATAAGTATTAAGAGCCTACCTAAAAAGGCCTAACAAAGGAGATGTTGGTTTATTAATAAAATAGAGAAAATCTGGGAATTTTATTTTAGAAGTAAATTTTCGTAAAAATGGATCGATTTTGTTAGTGCTCCATCATATTTGAACAATTGAATTGGTCATGATTCATTGTATGAATCTTGAAGTCTTAAAATCTTAAAGTCACACAAAATTTTGTAAAACTTGTTTAGTTGTAGTATCTTATTAGTAAAGAATATAGAACAGGAAACGTGGAACTAACTAATTTCATTTGACTCTGCGTAGAGTTAATCTAATGCGACCAAATATACTTACCATAGATTGTTTGTCTATGTTTCGCAGATTGCTTGCTTAGATGGTCATTTTAGCTATAATATCATCATAGTGTTCTGATTTTGTATCGTTGTTGTTTAAAATCTTATACTGAGTTGTTTGCCTATGTATCATATATTGCTTACCTATATATCAAAGATTGCATGTTACGTGATTATTACGTTTTCACTTTAAAAGTGGTGTCATCCTAACAAAGTCCTACAAATAGTTTAGATTTATTTACTAATCCTTGTCCAATATTATAATGCAGGTGTTCGGTGGGCCTTAACTTAAAAGTTCTCGGCCCACGTCTTTTTTAACTTGATAGTATCAGTATCGACATTAGGCTTTATTTTTATTTTTTACTTAAAAAAGGACAGTGAGTGTGAAGAGAAGAGAATAAAAAAATGTAACTCTACGTCTTAATTTATAAAATAATTTAGATGCCAAACACCTAGCTAATTTTATCTTGATTTCTAATCGTATCTACCAAATAAAAATATAGGTTCTCATCTTATTTTTTATTTTGATTCTTATGTTAGTTTTTATCGTAATTTTTATTTTAGTTCTATGATTGTATCTACAATCCTATTGAACAAACCATTAAAATATTATAATAACAAAGGGCTGATCGCAAAATTTAAGATCATTCTCTATATACACATGATGCGGGCTCCGACCCATTTTTATATGGGCCTCCCGCCCTCTATCTGGCCCATTATGAGGCCAGGCTGTGATCCAACTGAAAACAAAATTGGAATTACGAATTCTACAGTTTCTAGTTTATACTGAAATTAACTGCCTAATGCATTTTACCTATTTTTTTTAGGGTTTAAACTAAGAGACTTGCCCCACATAAATTTATGATAAATATGTAGTTCCCTCCTGCATCATATTGTTTTGCATATGCAATTAAATAGTAGTATAATAAAATTGGAGCAACCGAAAATTCAATTTCCAGAAGTAAACTATCGTATAGTGTTGGAAGTCGTTTGGCATGGACGAATATATAAGTATTGTTTGGAATTGAGTAGTGATTTAGAGATGTCTCCAAGTTATAATAACATTGTGACTAATTTACCCTAACATTAAAGTATTAAATAGATATATACCTAATTAAGGAAAATTTAACCAAATTAATTATTCTTATCTAAATGCATATATGTTAATTGGAGATAAACTTAATCATGCAGCTAGAGTAATGAATTTAAAAATTTTTCAATCAAAACCATTTTGTCGTGTAAATTTTTAAAACAAATAATTAAAAAATCAGTAATTTAGATTACCAGTATTAATTAACACACTACATAACTAAATTATTATATTTAATTGTAAAATAATTTGATTACTTAAATAGCATCATATGCTTTTTCAAATAGATTTTACGTTGTGCTATTCTTTCATAACTTATTTTTTTCCTTAAATTTTCTGAAACATTTTGTCAATGTAGTAACAATGAAATCATTCATTTAATAGTATATGAAAAAATATGTAAAAAATTAAACATTTATCTTATTCAGATTGGTTTATATAATAAAATAATATACTATTTTTTTATTATCTTTTCAATTTTTTTGTTATTTTTCTTTGCTTTTAACTAAATTTAATATTTTTTATTTAATTAAGCTAGGGCGTCTAATATTTTAATATAACTATATAGTTTTAAAATATTAAATAGATGAGTTAAGAAAATATAATTAATTTTTATTCAGATTCAAATCTATCGTTTAAAATGTTAAAAATCAAAGAAATTATTAATTTAATACAAAAATAATTGGATGAATCTACTTTTCTCATTTTAGATTATTTTAATATACCACATGTCAACTACTACTAATTGATTAATAATTAAAAGTAATAAGAATCATAAACTCTGCTAATATTATAAGATAGTGCGGAGTATTATTTGTTTAGAGTTAGGAATTCTAATATTTGCAAAAAAAAAGAGAGAGGGAATATTAAATATGTAGCTTTAAAATGTTAAATATATAAGTTAAGAACATGTGTTTATATTTTTAATCGAATTGTAATATTTTTTTAAAAAAATAAAATTTTGGAACGTAAAAAATTAATACTATCAAACTTATGAAAATTTTAAAATCAAAACCACATACTCAATTAGTATTAACACGTTATAGATAAAATTTTACTTTGTTTCATGATATAGTGAATTTAGTTAAAAACTTTAATATTTTATTTTAAAAAAAGAGAAAATATGAATTATAACATTAAAATATTAAAGAATTGTGCAACGAGCTATAAAAAAGAAAATATTAATTATATATATTTAAATATTAAATATAGTTGAGTTAAGAACATACATATAATTTTTTTAATTGAGATTATGCGTAACGTTCCAAAAATTAAGAATTAAGAAACTGAAATTTTGGATAAAAAATTAAAATTAAAATTATGAATTTCTTAAAATCAGAACTGTAAACTTAATGAATACTATATCCTATATTAAATTTTAATTTATAGCATGCTACAGTTATTTGAGCTAAGATAATGGTCCATACAGACATATTTTTAATATTAATTACATATTTTAAAAATATTAATTAGATGAGCTATGACTTATTAGTATGAGATTATTTATTGATCACTGTTAAACATAATCTTTCAAAAATTATAAATTAAAGAAATTATAATTTTGTAAAATAAAGAATTAAACTTAAAATCATAAACACTAGACTCAATTAGCATTCGTACACCATGTATCAAATTTAATTTATTGCATGTTATAGTTAAATATTTTAATATATTTAAAATATGAAATAAATGATATAAGAACATATGATTTTATCGAGGTTCAACTGTAATGGTCCAAGATTTAAGAATTTAAAAAAATCAAAATAAAAAAATAAAAAATTAGAACTAGAGAATTCTTAAAATCAAAACCATATACTCACTTAATTAGTAGTATTAATATATAATATAGCATTATCAAATTTTAATGTGTTGGGTGTTATATTAAAGTGAGCTAAAAACTTTATTATTTTTTAAAGATTATTGTGAATAAAAAGTGATTAAAAGAATAAGTTTATCAATATTGAAGATTATTGTATTATAATTGCAAAGTAATTATTTTTTGTCACATGTTATAGTAACTCTAAGTATTTACAGTTCAAAAATATTAGATAACTAATTATTTATATTTTATAGCGCTAATTATTTGTTAAAAATTATTTAAATTCACATTTATAAAGACTAATTCATTAAGAAGTCTGAAATTATTTGTTTGCTGATAAATCTTATTTTATTTGTAGACAAAATGTACACTAAATATATAAAGCTAATAAAATTAATATTTAAAATTTTAAAGAAATATCTTTAAGTAAATGCATTAAAATGAGCATATATAAAAAAAGTTATCCAATCATGTTTTAAACGATTAGATGATTGTAGCATGTTATTAAATGCATGCATCATCTATGCATAATCAAAATTTATATCCTTAAATAGGTGTATTTAGTAAACAAATTAATGTAGGGGTAATAAAGTACATATATTAAATATAAATTTAATTAAAAATATAATATAATACATACTTACCATTTTAAGCATTATGGCTTGGAGACATTATGTCTCCAGAATATTTTCCTTTGGGATTTTAATAATGTGAATCAACGGAAGATAATGATGTTATTTTCCATCAAGAATCAAGTGCAAGAAGTTATGAGAATAAAATCTTGATTTTATAGTAGTTTTATGATTCTATTTTCGATTTTTTTGGTAAGTCATGTGCCAAATCAGGCTGATTTACTATTTCCCCTAACACAAATCTATTAATTTAATTCCACGTGCTTAATGTCATTTGACAATTAATATATGCGATACAAAATTTCCATTTATATCGACCATAGGAATTTTATTACAAATTTATAATAAATCTATACTACATCTGCAATGAGGTACAAAATTACAGTTAAAAGTTGAAACATAAAATAAATCAACCGAAGCCAGAAATTGATCATAACAATAGTTACAACTACATAGAGCATCCGCTGCGGTATAAAAAAAGCCGTCCGTCCGTCCGTGCCAGCGGCAAGGACGAACTCGTCCGTCGCTGCGAGTCGTCCGTCTGTGCCAGCGGCACGGCGCTGCTTTTAGCTAAGAGCGTGTTCGTGCCGCTGAGCAGCCCTACATGGCACGATTTGATTGGCCAACGGCTTAGCGATTGACAAAATTGATTTTTCTTTTTTTTTAAAAAAAAAAATCAGAAATAATTCAAAATAATATCAAAAATTAAAAAATATATATTTTTGGATTCCCAAAAAATAGAGCTGTTTATGGACGTTTTTTTTTGGATTTTTGTGAATTTTTTTTATCCCAAAATCATTTATAAAATACACACATTCATCATCCACTTTTCACATCAAATTATCTTCTATTCATACTTTTTCATACAAAATCATCTACATCTTCCTCTCTCACTCAAACCTTCTCTAAAAATTCAAAAATGGATTTCACCGATCTCATTGCGGAATCGGAGCGCGAAGAACAAGAATATTATGAACAATATCGTGCCGCCTGTGGAGCCTATGTCGCCGCCAATACCCCCGCCCCTCCTCCTGAACCAACTAGATCAAAACGTCGTTAAATCAATCGTGATCGAGAGGGAGCCCACGAAAGGCTCGTTGCCGACTATTTTTTCGACTATTTTAATTATTTTGTAATTTGTAATAGTATTTCGGGTATTTTTAATGCATTTTAATATTGTGGAAATGTTTTTATTTAAATTGAATAATAAAATGGTGGGACCCTTGAGTTTGTCCTAAGCTAAGAGCACGGATGTGGGTGTTGTGCTCTTAGCTAAGGATAAGGAGTAAAAGTGGTTCCGGGTCCACTTCCGTGCTCTTAGCAAAGAGCACGGATGGGGATGCTCTTAAGCTTGTCTGAATAAACATGGCGTTTTTATCCATATTATAAGTCAAATAAGAACGAATTTTCTTCTGAGTTGAGTAATTTAATATCCCTTTTAAGTTCCCATTAAATGTCCTTTTGTTATTTGGATCACCCCCAATAAATATCTCGTTTTACTTTTACTACATTAAGTATGTGGACCATATATTCCTCTAATTCATTTTACTTATAACTATTACTCCCTCAGTCATATAGAAATAAGTCTATTCATTTTTAACAACATTTTTCCCCTTCTATTTTATTTTGTCATTTATGAGTCCCACAATCTACTACACAATTTAACTATTTTTTTCCTTCTTACTTACTTTACCAATTACGCATTAAAGCTCGTGTAAACCCTAAATAAACTATTTCTATGGGACAGATAGAGTATAAAATAATACTCCTTCCGTCCTGAAGAGTGTGCACTATTTCCTTTTTCGTCCGTCCTCAAAGATTATGAACATTTCAATTTCAGAAATCCTCTTCTCTCTAATGTGGTGAGACTCATTCTGCACTAATGACACTAATGACATGTTTGGTAGGGATAGTAACTCATCTAGCGATGAAATTTTATGAATAAAACTTTCACTTTTTATTATAAATAGTAAGTATATCACATATCCCATTAACTCATTCCACTCACATTTTATTATAAACTTTCACTCACATTTTATTATAAAATTAATATATAAGAGTGAGATTCATATTTTACTAACTTTTTCAACTTAATTATTTATATTTCTTAAAATCGATGCTAGATAATTATTGGAGGACGGATGGAGTGTTAAAATATTGATAGAAACAATTTGTAAGAGCAAAAAGAGTAATAATTTACAGAAAATCAAAACCCACACGTGTTAGTAGGAAACATGTTTTATTAGCAAACTCTCACACGCCCTGACACCGCAATCATTCTCATTTCTCTCCCTTCACAACCCTCTCCTCCCTACTTTTTTCCCCCACACTGAACCCAAAGGAAACGGTGAAATTCAATCTGGGTTTCACAAATTATGGCTGGAAGAAGAAGAAAAAAGATGAAGTTGTGAGTTTATTTCTACTTTCTTCAATTGTCGACTCATTATCTGAATCATATACTTGTAATCACGCTTCACGTCAATGAAATTTGTGTTTTTGATTGTCGTAATTGGTGGGTTTTGGGCTGAATTGACAATTGAGTATGCACCAGCTGTTTGAATTTTGTTGACTATTTTCAATTGAATGAATTGGGCTTATAGAGTTCAATGCTTGCCCATTCCTTGTATTGTGTTAGCAGATTTGATTTTCTGAAGGGAATGAGATTTGGGCAATTCGTTATTTCAGCAATTTATGGAAATTTGGTTACTGTACCAAATTGAGGTCTGAGTAGGGTTCTATTGAATTAAACAATATTGTAAAAACCATATCCCAAATGCAGATTGGGATTCTGAATTCTGAATAAATATCGTTTTTTTCGCGCTGAATTCATACGTATGGGCTTCATCGACAGTGTAAGATATTCGTGGTACGTAATGTTTGAAATTGTAGTCCACCATCCATCCTGATGGCCTTTGGTTTAATGTTCTATCTTCCATCTGCTCCTGATTTTGTTGTTCTCCAAAAAAGTTGAGATTTTTGTTGTTACGAAAAAATAAGTTGTCGGTGATGGCTGGCTTTTGAAGATCATCAGCCTTTCCTAATGGCGAAAGTGATAGCCATGTGAGAATCAGGGGTGCAATGTGTTTCTCTTCCTATGTGACTGCAAATTCTCGGTGATGGGTCCAGCATGTTTCTCTAATCTGTCGATAGATCAATCAACATGTGCACCCTTTTAGACTACTTAATAGCATTACAATTTGCAACTTCTTTAATCTCATCAGTCATTTTAGCATTCCAAAGGGCATTGTTTCTTACAATTCCTTTTCGAATCGTACTACAGAGGCGATCTTCTAATTGTGCACTTTTGCTCTTGCTTGCATACTTAGATGTCGTAATATATCCTATTTAACTAGCTTGGTAGTGCTTACAATGATTTGAATGTACCGTATGGAATTTCACGTGTAGGTTGTCTGAAGCAATCGGAGACAACAGAGGAGTTTCGAAAGTACAGCAAGACGAGAAACTAACACAATCGCAGCTCCCAACAGAGCTTTTGGAAGGTATTCTCTCTCAGTTAAGCTTGAGGGACAATATCCGGGCTTCTGCTGTTTGCAGAGAATGGTTAGCTGTTGCTGTATCTGTTAGAATGGCTAATAAGCCTCCATGGCTTATGTTCTTCCCGAAATTCGGTGACCTGTATGAATTCTATGACCCTTCTCAGCGCAAAACGTATTGGCTTGAGTTGCCGGAGCTAGATGGCTCTAGGATTTGCTATGCCAAGGATGGTTGGTTGCTGCTATACAATCCTAGAACGCTGTCTGTATTCTTCTGTTGCCCTTACACGAGGGAGTTGATCAATTTGCCTAGTCTAGAATTGATGTACCAGATAGTTGCTTTCTCCGCTGCTCCAACATCTCCTAGCTGCATCCTTTTCACAGTTAAGCATGTGAGCCCCACAGTTGTTGCAGTTAGCACGTGTCGTCCAGGGGAAACCGAATGGACCACTGTGAACTACCAAAACCGTCTACCGTTTGTTAGCAGCATTTGGAATAAGCTAGTTTACTGCCAGGGTCTTTTCTACTGCTTGAGTCTCACCGGCTGGCTGGGGGTTTATGATCCCGAAAAAAGCACTTGGGCCGTTCATTCTGTACCACCGCCTAAATGCCCAGAGAATTTCTTTGTGAAAAATTGGTGGAAAGGAAAATTTATGGCAGAGCATAATGGAGATATTTTTGTGATTTACACTTGCTCTGCAATAAACCCTGTGATTTATAAGTTGGACCAGACAAATAAAGTATGGGTGGAGATGCAAACTTTGGGAGGCATGGCACTCTTTGCTAACTTTCTGTCTTCCCATGCTAGGACAAATCTTCTTGGGACAATGAGAAACAATGTCTACTTCTCAAAGGTTCGATTTTATGGGAAACGCTGTGTTTCATATTCACTCGACAATGGGAGGTACTATCCGCGGAAGCAGCGTTACGATTGGGGGGAACAGGATCCCTTTGAGAGTGTTTGGATCGAACCACCTGAAGACCTCACAACATTTCTTTAAAGGTAGCCATTAGAGTGACCAAAGTAAGTTCACTTGTTTGCTATCTAAATGTTTGAATAGTTATCCCTCACGAACCTCGCGTCTATCTTAATATCCTTTAATTTCATTCCATAATGTAGTAACTATATGTAGACTATAGCTTGACTTTTGGAACAATGCTGTAATACATGATTGTGACATCAGAGAATCACTCATCGTTTTCTTCATTTTGTTTCCGTTGCACCATCATCAACTCACATGAGCTATTCTCCATGTTTTACATAAATTTGTTGTGCTTGTTATTGTTATTTATATCATGTTGAGTTCTTTGTCTTCTAGCACAACAGAATGGAATGAGTATTTATGTATTCAAATTCCGAATTGATGTTATTTTATCGATGCTTCTAAAAGAAACCAAATTAGGTTATGGCCATGTTGGAATGCAGATACGATAGCAATGCAATCACAAACATATCAGCAGCGAGCTTTGAGATCCTCAAGATTTCTACTGACATGGTTTTCCGATTGTTATATTTGATTATCCAAAATCAAGGAACGAGCATTGGTTGGATTGTCGGATCAACAGAAGCAAATACCACAAGAAGGCATAAAAGGCTCAAATTCAGATACCAAAAATTCAGAGCATATGGTAACAAATTCAACAACTGTCCTACTTGTGAGTGGATTCATTCATCCCCAGCTTAGATGAACAAAGTGTTTGAAATCTCCATTTGCAAGTTGACAAATAGTATTGTAGCCTGATACATCTGCAGAAACAAAACAGAGTTGTTATTGTTTAATCACAATCCAATCAATGCTAAAACAAAATCTTTCCCCATAGATCACAAATTGCTAATCTAAAAAGCTTATTTTCAAATTGGGCGAAAATGACACTGTAATTTTGACTCTTAATCACCCTCAACCGTTGAAGCAACGGTTAACTTCAAAATCACCTTAATTAACTTGAAAACTAAGAGAACAAAACACAAATTCAACAGCAAACGACTACGAACGCACAATAAAACATACCAAAATTATCTCCAAAATTGGTCCAGATCTCGGCCTGAATAGTGCGGTTACTGTCAGCGAAGCCGATAACCTCAACAAAAGTGGTGAGGGGGCTAATAGGATGCCCCTTGACGACCAGTTCCTGCTCGTCGGTGGATTTTCCGGTTATTGAACCGACGTCGTTTCTGAGCACTTGGATCACCGCGCGCACTCTCCGGCCTACATGCATCCGCAGCAACTCGGCGTTAACAAAAGCCGCGGGATTCGATGTATCCATTTCTTCTAAAAAAAAGTAAATAAATTCAAATACGCTATCGAGAAATCTGGAAAGAGATTGCTGCTAGGGCTTCAGATGTAGATTAATCGACAATGAGATGTGAATTTTGCTTGAATTGAATTAGGGATTTATATTGATTAAATTTGGTGCCCAAATTGTACAAGGAATGGCGCCAAATATTCCCGCCTTTATGGCCGATATTTAGAGTACTCTCTCCGTCCCACTCAAGATGACCACATTCTTGAGTGATAAATACTTAGTTTGTGATAAAGTAGAGGAAAAAAGTGATTTAATTTTTTAATGAGGAGAGAGGAGGGATTGATTTAATTCCAAATATAAAAAGTGGAAATCTTGAATGCGACAAACTAAAAAGCAAAGGTGGACATTTTAAAAGGGATGGATGGAGTAGTAATCTAATTTTCTCTATATCCTTATTGCTCATAATTTTTTACTATTTGGAATAATTGAATTAGCTTTCATTTTACTCCATTCGTCCCATTTATAGTTTCGATTTTAACTTTATATGAGTGTTAAAAAAATACTATGAAGAAACGAGCAAAAAATTAGTACGTGAATCTCCCTTTTGTATAGTTTTATGGAATAATAAAATATGAGTGTATTAACTTAATAGAGTCTGAGATCTACAACCTAAAATGAAAAAAGAATAAGTAGAATTTCAATGGTGGATATTCTGAAATACTCCCTTCGTCCCATAAAAATTGGCCATATTTCCTTTTTCCGTCTGTCCCATACAAATAATCACATATCAATTTATGTTAACATTTTTCTCCTTTTTCTTTATTTTTTCATTTATAGGGCCACTATCTACTACACAATTTCAACTACTTTTTTTTTCTCTCTTACTTTACCAAATTATGTATTAAAACTCATGTCAACCCTAAAGGGTCAATTTCATTAGAACGGAGGAAGTAATAAATTGGGATATTCAGAAGGAAAAACGTGTAATTTTGTTACTAGATTTTTCCCTCTTCTCTGAAGTTTTTTTTTTTTTTTTTTTTTTTTTTCCAATATATATTAATTCTTGATACTCTGTTGTGATGAACTGATATTAGGGAATGAGGCAATATGCTAGCCAATTTGTTGGGAAAGAAAAAACACTCTTCCTTGCGAGGAGGTTTTCTTCAATCCCTCCGTCTCTCTATAGCTAAGTCGTATTCCTTTTCGGATTATCCTATTGTAACCTAGTCATTTCTTTTTTGGCAAAAAGTACTTTATTCTCTCTTTTACTTTACACTTTCTTCATCTCTCTACCTTTCTACTTTTTACTTTATTCTCCTTTTACTTAACTCATTTAAAACAATTTTTCTTAAATCTTTTGCCGAAAAGAAATGAGTCTACATAGGGACGAAGGAAATATTAAATTTGTACCTAAAATAAATCTATAATCACATATAATTAGCTACAAGGAATTATTTAAGGGACATAAAAAAATGTGATTTTTATTCATGAATAATTTTTATAAAGTATTTGTAAATATAAACTCATATGCCTTTCTAGCTCGATTTTCCTTCATTGCACACTCAATATCAAAATGACAAAAAAAAAAAAAAAATCAATCTATGTCACTTCATAGCAGGTGGGGAATATATGAATAGACAAAGATGACCTTAAGATTAGAGGGCGTTTTCATCAAAAAAAATATATAAATAGATGAAAAATGATCTCATACATGAATAATGTAAATACTAGAGAATAACCATGCTAATTTTTTGCTAGGAATAGGAGCGAAGCAAGAAATATATAGGGAGAGGGGCAAATTTATAGATGAGGAAATTTTAAAAATTTGAGGAGGAGTATTTAGTGAGAAATAGAAGAAATATATAATAAAAATATACAATATATACATGGATATGAAAATATGAGGTGGGCCTCTTTCTATAAGTGTAGATCCGTCCCTGGCTAGGAGCTACAATTTGGAAACTCATATCCTAAAGACTAAACATGTAGTAGTTACTCTTTTTATAAAAGTAAAAGATAAAAGATTTTAACTAATTACGCTGTATTTCATACTCCCTTCACCCTTCATCCCAAAATAGATACTCCCTCCGTTCGCCATTAGGAATTTCATTCATGGGCAGCACGAGTTTTAAGAAATGTTAAGAAAAGTGGGTGGAAAAAAGTTAGTGGAACTGGGTCTCACTTATATATGTTAATTTTAAATAAAATGTGAGTGAAATGAGTTAGTAGAAGGTGGGACCCTATTACCATTTACAGTAAAAGTGAACCGGGACTCCTATTCGCGGATGGACTAAAATGGAAAAACGAGACTCCTATTCGCGGACAGAGGGAGTATCAAACATTTTTCTTAGTTTGTCCATAAAAGAGATCTCATTTCATTTTTTAGAAAATATTACCTCTCTTATTTATATAATATAAAAATATTTTTTCTTCCTCCACTTATCATACAAAACAACATCTCTTAAAATCTTATGGTATCACCCAAATATGACATCTACCTCGGGATAAAGGGAGTACTACTACATTTGTCATTTTCCCGTTGAAATGCTAGCATTCTTTTGGACTTTAATGGGACTTTAAATTTTCCGCTTTAGTATTATTAATTTATTAATTTATTTGTGAGGTTAATTTTTTTTAAATATATATTGTATTATTAATAAAAATTAAAATGCTTTTTTTGTGGTAAATATTTCAAATTTGGTTTATATATATGGAATGAAACAAATCAAAATTCATTCCCATATCAAAACTAGCCATTAGATTAGGGTAATCATCCACTTAGATTATGTCATGTAACATATTTATTAATTAATTTTAGGCAAAACACATCCTTAAATCCTTGTACTTTGATTGTTTATTTCAATAGATCCTTATACAATTTTTTTGTTTTAATAAGTCCTTGTACTTTTATATTTGATATATTCAAATCCTTATTTAACGAAACCGTTAACTTTTCCGTTATAAAATGACACATCATATATTAATTATTTAAAATATTCCACCTAATATCCAAAAATATAACATAACATAAAGAAAGAGGTAAAACAAGAGGAGTAGCACGCCGGCCTAGTGGTTAGAAGGAGCGGAGTTCACGGCGTCGCGGACTCTCCGAGCTGCTGACGCTAGGTATCCGATTAAACTCGACCGGCGGCGGTGGCGGAGGCATTAATTGACGGATGATTTTCTTGGCGGAGTGAAAGGCGAGGGGTTTTGGGGGTCGAGGCGATGGAGGAGGCACCAGTTGACGATCGTGGATCTGAGGGCGAGATTGGGGATGATGGTGGAGAAATCTGTGGCGGTGCCGGTGAGAGTGGAGTGGAAGGAGAAGGAGACGCAGCTGCGCTCGAATGTGTGGCCGGAGGAGACGATTACAGGATCCGCCATGAGAGCGCCGGAGAGAGGGCAGAGGAACTCGGCCGGAATTTGGACCTGCTTGAGCGCAGCGATGAGGAGGATTTGTGGAAGGAGATTTTCCAGCGCTGCTTGCCGCTCCCCATTGCTACAAAAAAATGGCGCTAACGGAGTGGGAGATTAATGCAGAGAGAGATTGAGGGAGATGGATGAAAAAGTGATCGAATTATTGTTTTACCACTTTTTTTTATATTTTCCAACTAGGATATTAGGTGGAATATTTTAAATAATTATGATATGTCATATTTTTAACGGAAAAGTTAACGGTTCCGTTAAATAAGATTTGAATATATCAAATATAAAAGTACAAGGACTTATTAAAACAGAAAAATTGTATAAGGATCTACTGAAATAAACAATCAAAGTACAAGGACTTAAGGATGTGTTTTGCCTTAATTTTATGGTATGGAGGTAAATTAGGGAATCAAATAATTAATTAAAAAGAAAATTTCCAACGCTGTTATTTGTTCTTCGCACAATGAGCCCATAAATTTGTGACATTATATTTGAAGGAGTGATTGGTTAGATTTTGATACGTCACATTCCTATTACAGAAATTAAACAATAAATTTTGTCTTTAAAATGAGGATTTGAATGTATCCAATAGAAGATATGAAGGTGAATTTATGGATTAGCAAATATGAGAAAGCACGAAAAGAGAAGATTTACGAAAAAAACATTAATCTAAATTGATTTCTGTATGATTGTCTTGGTTACGGTGAAAACTGCGCCTGCGACAGTTTTCTCTCTGATTTTCTTGGTTACGGCGAAAACTGCGCCGGCAACAGCTACGACGATCCCAGAAACGATGATCGCCTTTTTAAAGCTACGCAGTGCATCCTTCCTTTCCCGCTCTTTCCTTGCAGCAGCCGCTTCTTTCTTCACAAACATATACTCGTATTATATAAATAAGACGAGTTTTGTAGTGTGAATATGATTTGATTACCTCGACGGCGGAGGAGACGGAATCAACCTCGAATTCCTTGTTGCTGCCCGGATGCAACTCTTTCTCCAATTCGACTGCCGGAAATGCTTCCCCGGAGCTTGTCATTCTGTTTAATTTGTTGCTTTCAGTTACTATTAAATTGGGGAGGGATATATCATATGTATGCCTGCTTTTCAACTAACAAATCCAGGAAATGTGAATCTCGCATTGTTTGCCATTCAATTTCCCTTTTAAATAGCTATCTCTAACTAACTATGATGATGGATATGATTAATTTCTCTCATTTCAATCTTATGGTATCACAATATACCATTTATGTATGGTATTAGCTAACTTTAATTTTGGAATGACATAGATTTTAATAAAAAATTGATAAAATAAGAGCATGAAGCAGAAAAAATGAATAAAATATGTGAGATCGCAATTGCTAATGTAAGAAAGAGGTAAAGAGTAAAAGTAGTTAAATGATTGTTAGTAGAACATGAGTCATATCTCATTAGAGAGAAGAAAATTTCTAATTTAGAATGTGAATATTTCTGTGAGACGTTATGGGATGGAGGGATTAAGAAAAAATGAGAAAAAGTTGATAAAATAGAGTTAAATAAATAAATTTATCATTTATCGACATATACTTGTTTTATAAAATATGTGAACAACACCACGTAAACATTAAGTTCAATACATCCATAAAATTTTATCTAGATTATTCCATCTGTTCCCCATTAATTGTCCACTTTTGTCATTTTCGTCCGTCCCCTATTAATTGTTCAGTTTTACTTTTACCATAAATGGTATGTAGGCCTCACATTCTACTAACTTATTCCATTCACACTTTATTATAAAAAGAATAAATAAAAGTAGTTCCATATTCCAACTTTTTAACTCACTTTTTTTTCACATTTCTTAAAACCCGTACAAGAACCAAAGTAAATAATTAATGGGAGACGGATGGAGTAGTATGGATAATCAAAAAAAAATATCATTTTATAATTTGATATATTGAATCTTGCATCGTTATTGGGCATTGATAAGATTGTTATATTTTAGTTTTGATTAGATGGTTGATGTATTTATTGTCAAGTTTAATAACTTACTGTCTATTTTTTTTTTGTCAATCATTCATGTACTAATTGGTTATATGACTGAGTTTGTTGTTAGGTATAAAGAAATAGGTTAAAGGGGAAAAGAAAATGGTGAAAACATGAAACAGGGATGAGATCAATCCCATCAAGCGAGCAGGTGACCACAATTCGTGTCCAAGCGGCCCCCGGGTGAAAGTCAGCAGAAAACGTCCCCATCTAGAGACGCTACCCAGACCGAGTAGGGTCATTCATAACCCTACCCGGCCCGACCGGGTGAAACATGCTGAGAAGTTAAAATTTGCCCTATTTTTGGGGTTTTCAAATCCTACTCATATTTGGAAACTTAGGGCACTATATATACTCCTTCCGTCCCACAAAAGATGTCACACTTGTGGGACTGAAGATGTCTAATAGAGTGATGCGTGCGGTTTGTGATATCACTCAATCTAACAGGTCCAGATGATTCGACTAGACTTAGAGGCTAGAAGATCATGAAACTATCGGACAAGGGTCGTTGGATGCACTTTATTTCTTCAAAACCTCAACCCACTATACTACAACTTAGCACATGGAAGTAAAGGATCGATCCCACGAGGACGAATATGTTACGAAACTGCATTTGAGGATGTTTTGGTAAAAGGGGGCTGGCTGCTGCCACGCAATTTTTATGGGTCGAGAACTTAAAACTACTGGGTCTGAGAAATGAGAACGTACGGAACATGCATGACTTAGAGAAACGAAATATTTTGAAGTGGGGACAAGTTTCCTTAAACTACCGGGGTCTGGAAAAGCATGCAGAAAAGTAAAAAGACAATGCAGATAGTACTGACAGGGTCTGGGGGATATGCAGAAAAAGCAAAGTACATATGCAGAAAGTACTGACAAAAGCAGATCTGGTTCTAACTACCAACAACTTCATCTTCTTCGGGAATCAAACGAGAATAGTAGATAAAACAGAGTATTAAACACCATAAAAATAGAGCAAACTTCAGATCTAAACTTAAAACGAGAAATTAAAGCCTAAACTAACAGATCTACGCTACTGGACCTAAAGGATGCGGAAACAGAAAGTAAATAGTCATAATCATGCACAACGTAAACAGCAGACACCGGATACACGAAACTCCAACTCAAATCCACCAAGATTCAACAAATCCAAGCATCTCCATACGCAAATCCACAACCTTCATCAGCAAACCAACAAATTTCAGCTCCAAACATCCAACAATAAACAAGAGCGAAAGTAAAAGGCAAGAAATAAACATCAACTCAGCGAGATCCAACAAAAACCAACATGAACTTCCATAACAACGAGAAATAGGTTCGAATCCAGCAAATCAAAGTCAGAAACTAGAGTTACGAAATTTAAAAACCAACAAGTACTTGAAACCGAAAGCAAACTAAACAAAGCAAAGTAAATATTGTTTCTTCGCCTTCACAAGGCGGTGTTACACAGCAGCAAAACAACGATGAGAACTACGGTGGCCAGAATCACTCCATCTCCAAGTGCGCAGCAAGTGAAATGAGAAATTTGAAGTGTGGAACTAAGGAATGGAACGGGAGCTTGAGCTAAGAGTGTGTGTAGAAGTGGTTGTCTTGTTCTTCAAGGTTGAGCTCTGTATATATGTGAGGCTCTGATCCCTAGGGTATCCCTCTAGTAGTTAGACGCTTTTGCCCTTGAATAAGACCCTTTAAAATAATTTGCTCTTACTCCATTCCGCTCCTGTCGCCAACTTTTAATTCTCCCAGGTCCGAACGACGACTTCTGATTTTTACTTCAATTCCATCTCTTTTGCATCTGCCAGGTCAGGTAACAGCAACTCCTAGGTCTGGCAGATTTACTACGCACCTGAACTCATAAACACAGATTAGCGCCCCAAATGCACTGAATTTTAACCCAAAACCAATGCATGAAACGAGCCTTATCAAACTGCTCACACTTAAACCATACTTGTCCTCAAGTATAAAGACAAGAAAAAGGAATAAGGAAAGTTTCAATGCATGGTTTCCCCTTAACCGACTCTACTAAAAGGAAAAAGACTCAAACTACTAGACATGACTTAGACAAAGAAAACATACATACTAAAACACATTGACACATAAATGCATAAACTGGTTCATTTTCTAGCAGCCATCCCCACAAGATTAAGGTCAATCCAAGAACCTACAATCTCCGAATCTTCCCTTTCCCTTCTTCTATCTAATCGACTTGTCAGTTTGTCAAGATAGCCTCTAACTTTACTAATTGTTGGATTCGCTCGATCACTCATTCCTCACCAGGGATGTTAGGATCGTTCGCTCTTATATTGCCATACCATTGATGCCTCGGGTCAGAGAGTTTTTCTGTCTTTACTCTTATTACAATTTTTTCTCTCCTTCCCTCCTGGACTTTGTCCAGCTTGTACCTCCCTGGACTTCGTCCAGCTTATACCTCCTTTTTTTTTTTTTTTTTTTTTTTTTTCCTCTCTGGACTTTGTCCAGCTTATTCCTCCTTTTTAGACCCTGGACTTCGTCCAGCTTATACCTCCAGTACCCTTTCCCTAGGCCCAAGAGGTTATTTCTATCACCAAAACTTTTCTCCTTCTAAGTTCTCTCCCTGAGCATCAAGTGGCAGCCCTCTCATTTTGTGTTAGTATGAAGTGTTTAAGGCTTATAACTCACTTTTATGGAGGGCTTCACAACTAGATTAGTCGAGGCATATTCTATCGTCCTTACTTCATCCAAACCGATTTTGATTTATTAAGGAAAATAGCATCAAAGTTGACATGCATTCTCTCTTCAATTACTCTCACTAAGGGGCTTTTGCTTTCTATTTACCAGTTATGCATGAACACAAAATTTCCTATTAAACGACTTACTACTAACTCCTAGACCTAGCAAACAGACATACATGCTTGACACTAACTTGCACTAACTCCCTCCCCCCTCCTCCCACTTCACCATGTTTGTCCCCAAGCATTTTCGGTGAAGTGGAAATCAGGGCTAAGTTAGTGCGGCACTCAACAGACACACAAAACACATATTATATAAAAACAAACTTCTCACACTTAGACCGAGCATCGGGCTAAGTGGGAGAAGATACACAAATTAACAGATACCAAAGCATGCTATATCAACATAAACTTCTCACACTTAGACCGAGCATCGGGCTAAGTGGGAGAAGACAGCTAACACATATATACATACTTAATAGGTAAACATAGATACTTACAGACACATATATACGAGCATGCTTTGTAAAAAAAACTAAAACATAACAAGACATAAAAAAACAGAAATTTAAAATTACTTGGTTTAGGGGGGGGGGTTAATTCTGGCTCTGGTCCCCCGTGGGACCACACTTCTTGGACACTGTCTTCACTTTCTTCTGGCTTGGTTTGGGTTCATCATCCTTCTTGGCCTTCTGTTCCCCTGGCCTAGGGGTATCCTTCTTCACTGGTACACCGGGTGTGGTCTCACTGTCCTTTCTCTTCCTGGCTGATGGCATTTCCTGGACGCTGGATGTTGGCTGCTCTGAGGTGACTCCTGGGGCTTGTTGCCTATATTCTGTGGGCAACTTCGGGGGCATGCGCTGCTGTTGGACCCGGAGGATCTTCTAGTCAACCACAGTGACCATCTTCGCAGCTTGCGCGGTCATCATCTCCCTTTGAGTTACCGCCTCCTCGTGCAGCTTCAGCAAGATCTCCTGTTGCTGCACCATATTTGCACCTAGCCTCAACATCGTTTCTTCCATCCTGGTTTGCCATCCTTCATCAGCCACTCTCTCGCTTCCTTCTCCGTCCTCCTTCCCAGTCTTTATCTTCGTTCCATCAAATTTCCCCACTTCGTAAAATCTCAGCACATCGTCCTTCATTATCGTCAGTCCTTTGTTGCAAAAGAATGCGAGATAAAAGTACCCTGGGGCGCTACACATTGGCAGGTTAGTGACCGAGTCGGCTATCTTCATTGACACGTTCCTCTGGAGGTATGCTCCTAGCAAGTTGCAAGTGTAGAGATCGCGGTCGGAGTGGGTTCTGACTCTCTAGCATGCATGGGCAGTCCAGTACCCGAGGTGGACCTTCACATTGTTTAGCATACACCACATGAAGTATAGCTCTGGAGTGGTGAGGGTTGCACCTACTTGACCCAGGAGATTGTACCCAGTGTACACTTGTGCTAGGCAGAGCACTGGATCAGTGATGTGTACTCCCTTCGATGAGCTTGTCTTGAACTTGGACACCTTCTTGTGGGCAATCATCCTCCAGGCCTCCTCAGCATCGAAACCTTCTGTATTCTTGGGTGCGTCGATTTCCCTCTCGTTCCAGGTCCCCTCTTCCTCTTCCTCGGGCGTGAGTAGTCCCATCCTTAGTGACCACTCTCTGATACTCATTTTCATCTCCTCATTGAACAGTCTGAATGAGATTGAGTCCGCGTCGAGATCCGTAGTTTGTTTGAATTTGAAGGCCGTGAAGAACTCCTTTTCCAGAGCCACCGGTACCTCCTCTTCACTGTGGTTTAGAAGCCACTCGAACCTGATGCTCTTGAAGTAAGAGATGAACTTCTTCTCCACTCCCAGATCCCTCAGGTCTGAGAGGTACAACTTCTTCCCGGACTTCGCGGACTTCCCATTCGGATCGGCAAATGGCACTCGGATCGCCTCCGGCTCGCTAATCACCACAGTGATGGACGCTGGGCGAGATTTCTTCTTTTGGGGCTTAGCAGTGTGCTTCCCCTTTCTCTTCCTCTCTGCCTCATATCTCGTTTCCAGGGCCTCCGGAGAAATATCCTTCTCGACCGCCAAAGATTCCTGAACCTGGGGGATGTCGTCCCCTGTTTCTTCTGTGTCCTCCAGTCTTAATCTCTTGGCCCTATCTTCCTCTGCCTCATCCTCTTGTTTCCTGTTCTGGCGGGACTGCCTCCTTGTCAACCTCTCATCTGTCGGGGTCCCTTGCTCCTCAGTAGTAGTGTCGTCTACCACTACGATCTCCGTCTCTATCTCTTCACTTTCTTTCTCGGCACCTTTTCCATCGCCGTCTCTTTCCTCTTCCTTCTCAACAGCCTCCTTACTAACAGTCTCCTCTTCCTTCTTAGCCTTCTCATCAACAGTCTCCTCTTCCTTCTCAGCCTTCTCATCACCAACCGCTCACCTTCTTTACCTACTCTACCCTCCTCATCACCCATAAGCTTCTCCAGATCCTGCCTTTCTGTCTCCTTCACACCCTCTGTTTCTTCCACCTTATCTTTCCCTTCCTCAGCACCCTCTCCACCGTCTATACCCTCTCTCTTATCTCCCTCATCCCCTGACCCAGTGGCCTCTTCATCCAGTATTTGTTCTTGCTCAACTCGTTCACCCCCCTCCTCCTCTCTCTCGGATTCATTGGTATCCATTTTATCGTCATCCTCCTCGGCGGACTCTTCTTCATTTACAGAAGGCTCGGCAAGGGGCTCAGTTTCTATTTGAGGAATAGTGTTTGGGGGGTTCGTTTCTTGGGTTAGGGTTTCGGGCAAGATTTGGGGGTTTTCTTGGTGTGTGGGTAAGGCTTGTGCAGTGGGTGTTTCGATTAAGGTTTGGGGCCTTGGTGGGATTGTAAGTGGGCTTAGGGCAGGAAACTCTTGTTCTTGCTTCCGAAACGCCTCCGAGATGTTAGCGAAGAATTTGCTCGCCTTCGGTACATTCTCATACTTCTCCATGAATTCTCTCACTACCTCTTCGGGATCCAGAACTTCCTCGTTAGTTGCCGTGGCGGAAGCTAGTGTAGATGTTGGGTTTTCTGGTGTGATTTCTGGCTGTGGTTGAACTACCGCCGGTGTGGGTACTGGATTTTCTTCGAGTAGTGGTGCCGGCGGTTTCTCGGCAGTAGGGTTCGAACTCGTTGCTTCTGCCGACGTCTTTTTCGCCTTTTCCTTCGGTGGATTTTTTCCGCGGGTTGAGCGCGCCATCGGATTTCTCTGCATCTTCGTTTACAGTGGTAGATTAGCGGTGGTGGTGGTTTTCAGAACTACAGAGAGAGAAAAAGAAATTGTGAATTGGGAGTTGTGAGGAAATTATTTTAGGAGATGGAAGTTAATTAGTTTTTTAGGGAAGTTATTTTAGGAAAAGGAAAATAAAAGAAAAAATAAAAGAAATAAAAGTAAAAGAAAAGAAAATAAAATGCCATGATTGGCTGCAGGCGAACGGTCGCGTCTCTGACGCAAGCAACCGTACACCTCGCCAGCTTTTTGAAATTCAAATTTTAAACTTCCCCCTGATTTTTCTCCACTTCCCTCGAACCGATTAACTTAAGCACTTAGTAAAAAAAAATGAAATTTGCTGAGTATCTGGGTCAAAGAGATAAGCTTTCCAAATTTGTGCATTTTCTCAGACGCTCAGAATTTAAAATTCTCTTTGGGTTTTAGAAGTACATATTTTTGTATTTTCATAAAAAAAAAAACTTATTCAAGTTATTTACATCTAAATGTTTAAATATTCTTGGGAACTAGTTGGTCCAGTCAGTTTATCGGAAAAATTTTACCCTATCTACCTGACTCAGTAATTCCCGAAGAATATTTAAACATGGCTTACTAGGCAATAGTGGAAAGTGTGTGGAGTGGAATTTCTTCCACTTCACACAACTCCGAACTATCCCTAAACACCTTCACTCTATGACCATTAACAAGGAAAGGAACAGAGTTAGCATTGACTCCCTGAATTTCCACTACTCCATGCACTCGAATGCCAACGATTGTGTATGGGCCTATCCACTTGGACTTCAGCTTTCCAGGCATGAGCTTGAGCTTTGACTGAAAAAGGAGTACTTTCTGCCCGACCTGCAGCTTCTTGACCCGAAGGTTTTTATCGTGCCAGAGTTTGGTCCTCTCCTTATACCACATGGCTGAATCATATGACTCCAGCCTCAATTCCTCTAGCTCCTGCAGTTGCAGCTTCCTCTCTTCCTCACAGGCATGAGCCTTCATATTCATTTCCTTGACTACCCAATACGCTTTGTGTTCTATCTCCACGGGCAGGTGGCACATTTTTCCAAATACCAATCTGTAGGGTGACATTCCAATTGGTGTCTTATAAGCGGTTCTATAGGCCCAGAGGGCATCACCAAGACGCTTACTCCAATCTTTCCTAGAGGTATTGAAAAGAGCGAAACTCTGGTCGGTAAACACACTGTGCGCGCAGAAAGAATTTAACAGGTTCCCTAGGTCCAGCAAATCCTCTAGATCACGCGGTCTAGGAACTCGTTGGTCGTCGGAAAATCCTGGTCGTCAGACACACAGAGCACTCTTTCAAAAACCCTCAACCACTTTACTAAACCTAGCATAGAGAAGTAGGGATCGATCCCACAAAGATGGATGCGTAATAATCATGTTCAAGGATTTGGACTTGTTTTTGGGGTTGGCTGCTGCCACGCATTTTTCTTGGGTTGAGGAAAATAAACTTAACTTGGGAATTTAAAACTGCTACGCTAACAGCTAGACCTAGGCGAAACAACAAAAGCATGCACGAAAATTACCCGAACAAACACTAGATCTAAGAAACTACTCTAATTACCTAGACCTGGGAAACAAACTGACCGTGGGGACCATGACTGAAAAAAAACAGAGTACGGACGAAAAGCTGGCAAAACAACTAACTCTAGTACTAACGAACAGCGACATCATCTTCTTCAACCAAATTGCGTAAAAACTCAGAATAAAAACAACATGAACCAAATCGGAACAGAGCAAACCGAATCTAAACCATTTTAAAGAGTAACAATGAAGAACTAAACAGATCTACAGATGCTAGACGAAGTAAAACAGAAAGCAAGCAGATTGCTCAAATCCATGCACAACTCAACCTCATCACTTCGGATCCGACCTCAGACGCTAAATCCACTCCGGATCCAAGCGTCCGACAACAAACTCCAACTAAAAGAAACATTTCATAACTTCAGATTTAGACAACAACCTCCAATCAATCAACAAACCACAGATCTATCACCAAATTCCCAGATCGAGTACCACCGCAGCAAAAACAGAGATCGACATATAACTTGTCAAAATAAACTCTCAACAGCAGGATCTATGTAAATTAACTTGAAAAATCACAGATAAACGCAAACAAACAAAAGTGAATAGATAATCAGTAGCATCAACAACCGAATCGACTCCCAAAAGTGAAGTTCGACCGTGAAAGTGCAAAACAAACTGAAATTTAAAGAGATTGTATCTTCGCCCTCAAGCGGACGGTGTTGCGACTGAAACTTTCTGAAGAAATGAACCCTTTCGGAACCGAAACTACCCCAGATCTCCCATTCCCAAGTGTGTGTTATGTGTGTGAGCTAAGAGTGAGCGAAAAAGAGTGATGATTTGTGTGTTGCATGCTCTTCTATTTATAGGCGTTGGAGTGGGGCCCAGCGAGGTATAGATAGACTTTGTTGCCCTCAGCTACTGACTCCCTCCTTCACGCCTTCTTTTCCCTTAGATTCTTCTCATTTTTACTTCATTCCTTCGCTAGATTGTTTCCATCTGCACCTCCTTGATCTAGCGATTCTGTCACACACCTGACTTATAAACCGTGTTAGACCCAGCAAAATGTAACGCTTTTCACCATATAACCGATGCATGAAATTAGCCGTATCAAACTGCTCACACTTAAACCATACTTGTCCTCAAGTATAAAGACAAGAGAAAGGAAATAGAATAAGGCGAATTTCAAGCAAGGTTATCCCCTGACCGACTCTTTAGACTCTAGACAAACTCCTAGACCTAGACACAATTTAAAACATAAAAATTTTAAGAAAAAAAACATACAAACACATAAACAAATAAACACACATGCATGAGCTAGCTTCAACTTTTAGGCAACCGTCCCCACAAGATTAAGGTCAATCCAATAGGTTGCACTGCTCTAAATAGGCCCTTTCCCTTCCTCTACCTAGCCAATCTGTCAGCTCGTCAAGATAGCCCTTTTTCTTACCCAATTGTTGGATTCACTCGATCACTCATTCCTCACCAGGGATGTTAGGATCGATTCTCTCTTAAGTTATTGCCACACCACTGAAGCGTCGGGTTATGAGAGTTCCTCCTTTTCCTGGGTCAGGCTATTATTGTTCCTATCCTTTAGACAATTTCTCCCCTGGACTTCGTCCAGCTTATTCCTCCTTATATATTTTTCTATTTTCTCCTTTTTTTTCTCTTTTTTTTTTGTCCAGCTTATTCCTCCATTTCCTCCTCTCTTCTGGACTTCGTCCAGCTTATAACACCTTACCCTGGACTTCGTCCAGCTTATACCTTCATAACCCAATTTCCTATTTTTTTTTCTCCTTCACAACTCTTCTCCCTAAGCATTCAGTGGCGGCTCTTAAACATGTGTTAGCTCGAAGTTATTTAAGGCTTATAACTCGCTATTATAGTAGGGCTTCACAACTAAGTAAGCAAAAGGCATCCTCCATCGTTCTCACTTCACTCAGATTGACTTGGCTTATTAAAGGAAAAAAACTTCTACGTTGAAATGCCTCCTACTTTCAATTACTTTCACTAAGGGAATCATGCCGTATTATATTCACTGGCTCATGCGACACAACAAAACTTAGACCTAAAGACTCTTAACATGCAGACAAATTCATGCGTTGACTCCTCTCCCCCTCTCACTTCACTCAAGCTTGTCCCCAACCCATCGTCGTGAAGGGGGGAAACAGAGAGATCAATGCAAAACAACAAAACAGTTTATAAAAACAAAAACTTCTCACACTTAGACCAAGCATTGGGCTAAGTGGGAGAAAAGCACAATAAAACAGAAAATACAAACTTCTCACACTTAGACCACACAGTGGGCTAAGTGGGAGAAGACACAAACAATTACAAAACACACATAGGTAACAGAAATAATAATAAAAAAAAAATGAAAGCAAGAAAATTAAAAGTTACTTGGTCATGGGGTGGTGATTCACTTCTGGGGCTGGCTCCCTCGAGAGCCAGACTGGGGTGGGATTCCGGGTCGGGTCATCTTTACTTTCTTCTTTGCTGGCTGCTCCAGCTCTTCCTCTTCCTGTGCTGGCTATTCGGGTACTGGCTTCCTCACTATAGACTTTGATTTAGATGGGGCTGGAACTTGTTTGGGAACGGGCGAGGAAATCAACTGCTTGAGCGATTGCTGCGGTCGCTTGACGAAGGGACTGCTCTGGATGGGCTGCTTGACTTCACTGCTGGACCCAGGAGTTACCTTCGACTGGGTCAAGGGGAGCGTCTGCTGCAGCCACTTCAACATTTTCATCGAAAGCTCCACCGCTTCCGTCATTCGCTCATTTTGTTTGGCGCACTTCACCGCCAAATCTGCAATGTTGCCCCTCAGGGTCTTCACTTCCTCCCGATTCCCGTTCAATTCCTTTCTGATCCCACCAAGTTCCTTTATCATTTCCTTCCTCATCAACTGCATCTTCTTCTTCACATCCTGGACTTCCTTTCGTAGCTCTTCAACCTCTTCACTTGGCATGGCTTCCTCGGCTTCCTCAGGCTCTGCTTTGACCTTGTCTCCTAACGAGTAGAAGAGGGTCTTGGCGCCATGAGTCTGCAGCAACCCCTTGTTGAAAAAATAATCAACACTGAACACCTCCGGGGGTTCGCACATGACTACCAAAGGAGCGGCCTTGGCAATTTTCATTTCTATGTTTCGTTGGAGGTAGGCGCCGTGGAGGTGGCAGGTATACATATGACGCGCAGGGTTGCTCGTCATTTGGTGGCATGCCTGAGCCAGCCAATAGCCTAAGTGCACCTTCACGCCTTTCGCCATGCACCATGTGAAGTAGAGGTCGGTAGTTGTAAGAGCTGAATTAGCGGTTCCCATCAAGTTGTAGCTTACAAACGTCTGAGCAAAGCGGAGAATTCGGTCTTCGATATGAGAGGCTTTGGAGTAGCTGGACTTAAACGTTCCCGCCTTGGGGTGAGTGATCAGTTCCCATGCCGTTTGCACCTTGAAACCCGGTGTGTTCTTCGGCACACCGATCATCCTGTCATTCCATGCCCCCTCTTCATCCTCGGCTTGGGTAAACAATCCCATTCGCAGAGACCATTCTCGGATGCTCATCTCATATTCATCATTAAAAAGCCTGAATGTTATTGAATCCGCGTCAAGATCAGTGGTGTGCTTCAATCGAAAGGTGAAGAAAAACTCCCTTGCTAGATCCACCGGCACCCTCTCCTGGCTGTGCTATAGTAACCACTCAAATCCTATCGAATAGATACAAGCGCGGAATTCCTTGTCACATGCAATCATTTTGAGCTCCCTTGAGCTGTACTGCTTCCCAGATTTGGCCATCTTCACAGCGCTACATCTTTCCTTGTACACTGCGGTCCTCTTCTGGTCGTCGAACTGCCTCATCTCCTCTAGCAGCTCTTTAGTCAGCCAGACTTCCGGACGTCCTGGAATAGGCTCTTCTTCAGCTTCTTCAGATTCATAGTCGGGCTTCAGATTTAATACTAAATGCTTCTCTTGGCATCTCTGTAACACTAGATCAAGGCTGGCCAAACAAGTATCAAATGAGTTCCCGTATACGGTGAAATCGTCCATGAATATCTCAATGCATACTTCCAACAGATCCGAAAAGATGCTCATTATACACCGCTGGAAGGTTCCCGGTGCATTACACAATCCAAACGGCATTCTTCGGTATGCATAGGTACCAAAGGGGCATGTGAATCGTAGATTTGGAAATAGCCACTGTATCCATCAAGGAACAAAAGTACTGCTTGCCAGCCAGTCTTTCTAGCATCTGATCAATGAAAGGTAGAGGAAAATGATCCTTCTTTGTGGCTTCGTTCAGCTTCCTGTAGTCGATGCACATCCTCCACCCTGTCACTAGTCTAGTGGGCACCAGCTCGTTCTTTTCATTCTTAACAACCTGTATTCCAGACTTTTTGGGCACCATATGGACAGGACTGACCCACTCGCTGTCTGGAATGGAGTAGATGATCCCTAGGGCAAGCAATTTTAACACCTCCTTTAGGACCTCCTCTCGCATGTTCGGATTCAATTTCCGTTGTGCATCTCGATGAGCCTTCGCACCTTCTTCTAAACGAATGTGGTGCATACAAAGATCAGGACTTATTCCTACCAAATCCGAGAGAGTCCACCCTATTTCTTTCTTGTTTCTTTTGATGACTTCCAATAACCCCTTCTCTTGCTCCTTGGTCAGGTTGCTGTTGACTATTACCGGAAATGTCTCATTTTCCTCCAAGTAAGCGTACTTGAGGCCTGGTGGAAGCGTCTTCAGTTACTTCTTTGTTCCGTTCGTCTCCTGGGGCAGGGGATTTTTGTCCGCAATTTCTGGAAATGCCTCCTTCCCAGACCCAGGAGATTTCTCCAGACTAGCCACGTGAGCCGATCCCTTAGATTTGGCTGACTCGGGGCTTCTGCAAACTTCCATAATGGCCTCCGTGAGTTCCTCATCTGTCAATCCTGTTGTGTTCATTGCTGCACACCATCCCACGACTTCTCTGTCAATTGAATGGCTCAACTCCGAGTTGTCAATTTGTCCCTGCATTAATTCCGTCTCAAGATATTCTTGGACCAAAGGGTTAATTACATCAATAGCATAGAGGTTCTCAACATCTAAAGGCCTTTTCATCCCCTCGTCCATGCTAAAAGTATATTTTTCCCCATTATAATCCAAGCAAATCGTTCCATCGAAGACATCGATAATGGTCTTAGCGGTACGCAAAAATGGTCTCCCTAAAAGTACACCACTAGACTCAGCACACTCATTATCATTCATCTTGATCACATAAAAATCAGCAGGATATAGAAAATCATGCACTTTGACTATAACATTTTCCAACACTCCTTCAGGGCAGATGCAAGTTCTATCTGCTAACTGGATCACTACCTTGGTAGCAACCATCCTCACTCCAGTCAATTTCTTATAGATCGAAAGCGGTAAAACATTAATGGACGCCCCTAGATCACACATAGCATGTTCTACTTTGATGTCCCCTAGAGAGATGGGTAATGTGAACATACCTGGGTCGGTGCATTTTGAGGGCATCCTCTTCTTTTGTATCACGGCAGACACATTCTCCCCGATCACAATCTTCCCATCTGGCTTGGTCTTCCCTGCAATGAACTCCTTGATGAACTTGCTGAAAGCAGGCAGTTTTAGGGCTTGCAAGAATGGCAGGTTGATTTCCAACTTGCTGAAAATCTCCATGAGATCCTCTGCATCATCCTTTTTTTTCTTTGCTTGCCCTCGGTATGGAAATGGCTTTGGTCGCTTTACTGCATTGGTGGAAGTCCCAGCCTGGGTTTCATCAACTCCCTTGTTCCCTTCCTTGCTCACTTGTTCAGATTCTGGGTCTAGGAAGAATGGGTCCCTTGATCGAGGGAGGGATCCCCCTAAATATCCCTTTTGGAGGTCTTCCTGAACAAGGATTTCCCTGGGTCTAGAGCTATCCTCTTGATGCAGCTGACTCTTTTTTCCTTCACTAGCCTGCATAGGCACTTCCTCATCAATTTCCAACGTCGGTCCTTCATAACCCCGCCCAGATCTCAAGGTGATTTGACTAATGTTTGCTCGGTCTGGCGGTTTGACGGTGGCAGGTAGCTTCCCTTCATTTCCCCGCATCTCATTCAAGGAGACTGCGATCTGGGACAGTTGCTTTGCCATCATATCCATGGCGGCTTTATGCTCAGACTGAGCGTCTTGTAATTTGTGCACCACGTCATTGTTGGAGTGCAGGTTACTCTGCATGAACTGCTGTGAATTCACTAGGTCGTGGACCATGTCATCCAAACTCCTCTGTGATCTGGAGCTGAACTGATTAGAATTTGGCCCTTGACCTTGGTTCTGATGATAATTACCTTGATGATTGTTGTATTGGTTACCAGATCCCTGATTCCCTTGATGATTTGGTTGAGAATTCTGGTAGTTCCCTTGGTTGTTTCTCTGATGAGGTGGCACATAGGAGCTCCCTGGATTGTTCTGATTCCTATTTCCCCAATTAGTATGGTCCTGATTCCTGTACCCCAGTTGCAATTGCCCCTCTTGATCTTTCCCTGACCAGTTGGATTGCCTCTCCGGAGGGTGTGCATAATTCGTGAGCTGAAGTGGGGGTGGCTGGCCTTGATCATGGTCAGTCCATCTAAAGTTTGGGTGAGTCCTCCATGGAGCATCCCTCTATCTTCCTTGGTTCCAACTTCCGTTGAGATTCCAACTTCCCATCGAATTTGCTTGAGCTTGGCACTCCCCTTCGCAGGGCTGACTGTAATACGACTGAAGTTGCCTTTCCTCTTGACCAGGAGGTTTCTCAATTTCCACTGGAGCATGCGGATTGTATTTCTCAATTGCATTCAGCAAGGCTTTCTCCAGTTTATCGATCCTATCTTCCACCTTCTTGTCATCTTGTTCTATTACTGCATTGGCTGACCCTCTCCTCAATATGCTTCGCGGGTTATCATAGGCCTTCTTCGCCTCGATCAGCCTTCCCAAGGTTTCCCTAGCTTCACTTGCTTTATTCTTGGTAAAATTTCCCCCGCTCGAGGAGTTCATCAAGTCCTTTGATTCAGGATTTGCACCTTCGTAGAACAGATAGTAGGTCTCCGCTTCTATCATCCTGTGGTTCGGACAAGCATCCAGCAGCCCCTTGAACCGGGACCAATAAGAACTCAAAGACTCATCGTAATCCTGCTTGCACTCCTGAATCTCTTTCTTCAAGGCATTCGTCTTGTTGGACGGAAAAAAGTAGTCCAAAAACTCTAGTTTAAAGTCCTTCCATGTGTTGATCGAGTCCGGTGAGAGCCTTAGCAGCCAAGTATTCGCCTCCCCCTTGAGAGCAAACGGGATTGCTCGTAGACGGTAGTCCTCCTCTGTCGCCTCGTTGGGTCGCTTTTGAATGCTGCATAGTTTACTGAACTCGTTCAAAAATTCATAAGGGCATTCGTTCCTTCGTCCAGAGAACATAGGTAGAACTCCGAGTACATTCGTTTTGATATCGATCGACCTCCGACGCGGGTTTGAGACTATAGCATGGGCAGGTTCACCGTCGAGATGTGCGGTGAGTGACCCTATCTCCGGATCGGGGTCTACTAGATGAGCCATATTCGGGTCCTCTTCCTCCTCGATCTCGGAATGCTCTGTTTCTGTTGACGACTTCGGGTCCTCTTCTCCCGATGAATTCCACTCCTTCTCACTTTCTAATTCGAACGGGAATGGGTCTCTCGTCCTTAAACCTGACCTGGTGGTGATGGTAGACGTAGATTCCTTGACTCGCCACTTGTATTGGCCACTCCCTGACCCAGATGAGCTCGCCCAACTTCCAGAATGGAAGCCTGCGTTCATAAACTGTCAAATAGAAAGAAAATAACAGAAATTAAAATATTTACACCAAATCCTTAAATGCAATAACAATAAACGTCATCCTTCCCCGGCAACGGCGCCATTTGAAAAGAGCGAAACTCTGGTCGGTAAACACACTGTGCGCACAGAAAGAATTTAATAGGTTCCCTAGGTCCAGCAAATCCTCTAGATCACGCGGTCTAGGAACTCGTTGGTCGTCGGAAAATCCTGGTCGTCGGACACACAGAGCACTCTTTCAAAAACCCTCAACCACTTTACTAAACCTAGCATAGAGAAGTAGGGATCGATCCCACAGAGATGGATGCGTAATAATCATGTTCAAGGATTTGGACTTGTTTTTGGGGTTGGCTGCTGCCACGCATTTTTCTTGGGTTGAGGAAAATAAACTTAACTTGGGAATTTAAAACTGCTACGCTTACAGCTAGACCTATGGCACCTTAGACTTGGTCATGCCAACCAAAGGAGGATTCAAACACTTGTGGATCAAGACCTTCTTAAAGGGCTAGATACTGAATCATTTTCCACGTGCGAATCCTGTTTGGAAGGCAAGATGACCAAGAGACCTTTTAGAGTGAAAGGAAATAGGGCCAAGGAAGCACTAGAACTCGTTCATACTGATGTGTGTGGACCAATGTCAACCGAGGCAAGAGGCGGCTTTCGCTATTTCATCACTTTTATTGATGATTACTCGAAAGTTGGATTTGTTTATTTGATGCGCTTTAAGTCTGAAGCTTTTGACAAGTTCAAGGAGTTTAAGGCTTATGCTGAGACGCATCATGGAAAACGTATCAAGAGCCTGCGATCTGATCGTGGAGGCGAATACCTCAGTGCCGAGTTTTTGGACTACTTATCAGTAGAGGGAATTGAATCCCAAATGACTGCGCCGGGCACACCTCAGCAGAATGGCGTAGCTGAAAGAAGGAATAGGACCTTGTTAAATATGGTCCGATCGATGATGAGTTATGCACGACTGCCTATTTCGTTTTGGAGACATGCCTTGCTTTCCGCAAGTCATATCTTAGACAATTTACCGTCAAAATCTGTTCCTGCTACTCCATATGAGTTGTGGACTGGGCGTAAGCCAAATCTAGAACATCTCAAGATATGGGGGTGTCCAGCTCATGTTTTGGAAAAGGATCCAACTAAGCTGGGCTCAAGGACAGAGGTATGTTTGTTTATAGGGTACCCCAAAGGTTCGAAAGCTTATGAATTCTATAGTCTCCGAGACAAGAAAGTCATTGTGAGTACTCACGCGACATTCTTAGAGGAAGACTTTGTTAGGAATCATAAACCCAGCAGTGAGGTAGCTCTTGATGAGCTCACTTCAGTCACAAGTTCCATTAACCAAGAACAAGTACCATTAGTACAACCAATTCCCGAACCTTCAACTACTACACCTAACATTGTAGTGCCGCGCCGCAGTGGGAGGGTCTCTCATGAGCCCGAAAGGTACATTGGTTTGGGAGAATCTATGGATCACTCCTCGGACAGTAGTGTACCAGATCCCTGGAATTTTGCAGAGGCGCAGGCGGATATCGATCATTGCGAATTGGTGAAAGCAATGGATTCGGAACTACAATCTATGATAGACAAAGACGTCTATGATTTGTCCATCCTACCCGAAGGCTGTACTGCCATTGGGAGCAAATGGATATACAAACGTAAACGTGGACCCGATGGACGAGTTAAAGTCTTCAAGGCAAGACTAGTGGCTAAGGGGTATACCCAAAAGGAAGGTGTCGATTACGACGAGACCTTCTCCCCAGTGGCCATGCTCAAATCGATCCGGATACTATTGTCTATTGCAGCTTACATGGATTGGGATGTATGGCAGATGGACGTTAAGACTGCGTTCTTGAACGGCAGTCTTGAGGAGACCATCTACATGGAACAACCCGAGGGTTATGCCGTCAAGGGCAAAGAGCACATGGTTTGGAAGCTTAAGAAAGCCATTTATGGCCTCAAGCAAGCATCTAGATCATGGAATCAGTGTTTCGATCAAACTGTTAATAAGTTTGGATTCGAGAAATGCCCTAACGAGAGCTGCGTGTACAAGAAGGTAGAAAAAGGGAATGTGGTGTTCTTAGTTTTATATGTAGATGACATTCTTCTAATTGGAAACAATAAAAAGATGTTGTCATCAGTACGAACTTGGTTGTCGAACCAGTTCGAGATGAAGGATATGGGAGACGCGGGATACATTCTAGGCATCAAAGTCCTTAGGGATCGTGAGAAAAGAATGTTGTGCTTATCCCAAGAACCCTACATCGACACTGTACTTAGTCGCTTTAGCATGCAAGATGCCAAGAAAGGTTTCTTACCTTTTAGACATGGCATCCATTTATCTCAAGAGATGTGTCCTAAGACAGCATCTGAGATAGCAGAGATGAGAAAGATACCATACGCCTCGGCTGTTGGTAGTCTCATATATGCTATGCTTTGTACAAGACCCGATATTTGCTTTGCTGTTGGCATGGTAGCAAGATATCAATCAAATCCTGGCCAAGGACATTGGACTGCAGTAAAGAACATACTCAAGTACCTTAAACGGACTAAGGACTATGTTCTAGTTTACAAAGCAGGCGAGCTATGCCCTTTGGGATATACTAATTCAGACTTTCAAGCTGATCAAGACTCGAGGAAATCTACTTCTGGCTATGTGTTTACCTTAGGAGGTGGAGCCGTGATTTGGAAGAGTGTAAAGCAGAAATGCATTGCAGACTCTACCATGGAAGCCGAATATGTGGCCGCTTCGGAGGCTGCAAAGGAGGCTGTATGGCTCAAGAACTTTCTTATGGACTTAGGTGTGGTTACGAATCTGCCCAAGAGCATCACCATTTATTGTGACAATTCTGGTGCTGTGGCTAATTCGAAGGAACCAAGAGCTCACAAAGCGAGCAAACACATTGAGAGGAAGTATCATATCATCAGAGATATAGTGCAGAGAGGAGACATACAAGTGGTCAAGATTGCGTCAGAGAACAACCTGGCAGATCCCTTCACTAAGGCATTGGCGGTCAAACCGTTCGAACGCCATGTAGAAGGAATGGGAGTTCGACTCGCTCGAGACCTCAACTCGCTTTCAGTATAAGTGGGAGAATTAGACGTAGTGCACAATTTTTGTATACTCGAAAGCTGTTTTGAGTATAAGTGGGAGATTGTTAGAGTTTGTATACTAGAAATCACCTTTCGAGTGATTGAATACTGTTAAAACTCTTATTTTATTTTCCAAATGAATAAACAGATTATTTTTGTCATAATGTTGTTATATTTTACATTTAATGGATGTTAATTGCATATTTAAATGTATAAGTAATTTAACAAAGTCTAAGTCTTTGTTTTAGTAGACTGGTTGTGGGCGTCGTCCACTTTAAGGTAACACGGTCAGTTCTAAACAAAGAAAAAGAAGAATTTCACAACCTAGATAGGCTTAGACTACCTATCGTGAAAGGTTGCAATGTCAGTCCGATTATTTCTAAGCTTTACTGAAATAAGATGACGTTGGTGTGGTATAGCACTGAATGGATCTAACAGCGAGACAGTCTTTATGCTATCTACTGAAAGACGAGGTCTCGTAAATTATTTCTAAATCAATGTACGTTAGCATTGAGCATACGGTATTGATTATGCACTACTTTGACTTACCAAATGGTGCGGGTTTTTTGTAACCCAATAAGCCTGGTATATTGGGTAGTGGTGATTAGTATCTAGCGGTGCTAGGATTGCTATTATGTTGAATCGTGCGCGAGGTGAGTCTCGTTTGATAACATCCTCAAGAGAAGCTTGAAATAAGGTTTTATTATTCGGAACCTAGCTAGTTGGAGTTTAATTACTCTATGAATAATGAATAAGATTTTCTTGCTGAGTCCTCTCTTGGAATAAACAAGATATTAATTAATTAAGTCCATAGCAGACAATAATTAATTAATGGATGTTTCTATCTTAAGTGCGGGAAATAAATATAAAGTATTGGAAACCCGAAGTACTTGTAATTTCGGATTTGGATGGGGAGTGCAGTATTACTTCTGTAGTGGCTGCTCGTAATATTCCAATTTTAAGCTTATATTAAATTGGGTTTAATTCAATTAGTAAAAAGCTAATTGGAGGAACCCATATCCAAAGCCTTCCATAGATCCCTGTCTGGGCCCAATATGTGACTTATTATAAATAGGAGAATAAAGGAGACAGAAAATACACTTGTTTTTCTCTCAAAATTTTCGGCCCTCTCTATTCCTAGTAGAGGTCGAATTTTTCTCCTCCGTGGGAAAGGATTTCTGTCTTCTCTATTTAAGTCCTAGTGCGCTGGTGAGATCAGCCCACCCTGATATCAGTTCACAGTCCGGGAACCAGTCAGAAGATCCGTGGTTTTGTACTAAAGATCTTCACGAGGAGAAGGCGCTAGCTATCTTCGATTCTTTGGAGAATCATCAAGGTATAATGGCTAAACCCTAGAACAGCATGTTTTAGATTTCATTTAATTTAAAGCATGTGATTATTTGAGTTATGAGCATGATACGTGAGATGATTACGCGAATAGAATTTGTCTAAATAATCCGCTAAATAGATCTGATTATTATGTAATTGATTTATGCATGCGCTTCCGCTGCCAACCCCTTCAAGAACCCGGCATGCCCCAAGAATCCTCGAATTTCCTTCTCATTCGTTGGGTGAAGAAGCTTAGAGTGATGCGTGCGGTTTGTGATATCACTCAATCTAACAGGTCAAGAGGATTCGACTAGACTTCAGAGGCTAGAAGATCATGAAACTATCAGACAGGGGTCGTTGGATGCACTCTATTTGTTCAAAACCTCAACCCACTGTACTACAACTTAGCAAAGGGAAGTAAAGAATCGATCCCACGAGGACGAATGTGTTACGAAACTGCATTTGAGGATGTTTTGGGAAAAGGGGGCTAGCTGCTGCCACGCAATTTTTGTGGGTCGAGAACTTAAAACTACTGGGTCTGAGAAATGAGAACGTGCGGAACATGCATGACTTAGAGAAACGAAATATTTTGAAGTTCTAAGACAACTGAAGTTAATTTAACTAGACGAACTTTCCTAATTTGGACAGACAAGTATAAAGCGAAAAGTGGGGACAAGTTTCCTTAAACTACCAGGGTCTGGAAAAGCATGCATAAAAGTAAAAAGACAATGCAGATAGTACTGACAGGGTCTGGGGGACAAACAGAAAAAGCAAAGTACATATGCAGAAAGTACTGACAAAAGCAGATCTGGTTCTAACTACCAACAACTTCATCTTCTTCGGGAATCAAACGAGAATAGCAGATAAAACAGAGTATTAAACACCATAAAAACAGAGCAAACTTCAGATCTAAACTTAAAACGAGAAATTAAAGCCTAAACTAACAGATCTACGCTACTGGACCTAAAGGATGCGGAAACAGAAAGTAAATAGCCATAATCATGCACAACGTAAACAGCAGACACCGGATACACGAAACTCCAACTCAAATCCACCAAGATTCAACAAATCCAAGCATCTCCATACGCAAATCCACAACCTTCATCAGCAAACCAACAAATTTCAGCTCCAAACATCCAACAATAAACAAGAGCGAAAGTAAAAGGCAAGAAATAAACATCAACTCAGCAAGATCCAACAAAAACCAACATGAACTTCCATAACAACGAGAAATAGGTTCGAATCCAGCAGATCAAAGTCAGAAACTAGAGTTACGAAATTTAAAAACCAACAAGTACTTGAAACCGAAAGCAAACTAAACAAAGCAAAGTAAATATTGTTTCTTCGCCTTCACAAGGCGGTGTTACACAGCAGCAAAACAACGATGAGAACCACGGTGGCCAGAATCACTCCATCTCCAAGTGCGCAACAAGTGAAATGAGAAATTTAAAGTGTGGAACTTAGGAATGGAACGGGAGCTTGAGCTAAGAGTGTGCGTAGAAGTGGTTGTCTTGTTCTTCAAGGTTGAGCTCTTTATATATGTGAGGCTCTGATCCCTAGGGTATCCCTCTAGTAGTTAGACGCTTTTTCCCTTGAATAAGACCCTTTAAAATAATTTGCTCTTACTCCATTCTGCTCCTGTCGCCAACTTTTAATTCTCCCAGGTCCGAACAACGACTTCTGATTTTTACTTCAATTCCATCTCTTTTGCATCTGCCAGGTCAGGTAACAGCAACTCCTAGGTCCGACAGATTTACTACGCACCTGAACTCATAAACACAGATTAGCGCCCCAAATGCACAGAATTTTAACCCAAAACCAATGCATGAAACGAGCCTTATCAGGGACGACACGAGATTTTAGGAGGTTTTGTTTTGTGTGTTAAATGGAGAGAGAAAATATAATTTTTATATTTATGTGAGGGAAAACTTTTTCCAAAAAGAGAAATGTGACATCTTTTGTGGAACAAACTAAAAAGGAAAGTGTGACATCTTTTGTGGGACGGAGGGAGTACAAACTAAAAAGGAAAGTGTGACAAACTTATTCCACACAAATTCAACACAATTCCTCACCCCACACACATACCATAGAGCGACGGGTTGAAGAACAGACTTTCCTAACCATTCAACGGGCTGCAGACGGATCTTCGTGGTTCCTTCGAACAAGGGTGTAGTTAGTTTAGTTTTAACATGATTTCTACTATTAGTTGTTGGACTTTTGCTATACATGTGTCTAGCCGAATCTTTCGTAGAGTTATAGGGGAGATACAATGATTTCTGCTTTATTTTTTTTGAAACCCTTTATTTTATTGTTTATGCTTTCAATTTAGAAAAAATTGTCTCGATAGAATTCATGGTGCTTAGTATTAATTCATTGGTCTCTATGGATACAATACCTTTTGCTTGTCTATGACTATAGTAGAGTTAGCAAACAATTGTCTAGATAGTAGAAACTAGAAACAGTTGATTCGTAGTGCTTGGGATTAATTCATTGATCTCTGGTTATACGATATTCTATGCTTGCCCATGACTATAATTGCACCATATACTTGCAGTTATATCTAGTCTAAAATAAGTCGACCTAGCTATTGAGCATCCACTTAACATACTTGCCAAGCTCATATGAGCAGTGACAGAACCAAAAAAGTAAAGAAGTCAGTGACAAAATTTAACAACAATACAGCGCGACAATGACACTTCTATTATCTTCGAAGCGGATAGCTTATTCTAGTGGTACTAGTTTTTCGCATCATAATTGTCAATTTATGGATTCGAAGTAAATATTAGTACCATTTTATATTAATAGAGACATAGAGATTGTGATATTGTAAAAATATTGCAAAATGAGTTAATAAAATAAAAGTACTTCATATATAATCACAATGCTATAAATATAGATACAATAAATTATTCCTTCCGTTCCAATTAAGTTGAATCGTTTTCCTTTTGGGAGTTCCAATTAAGTTGAGTCATTTCTGTTTTTGACCCGTCACTCTTACTTTTCCACCACCTACTTTATTCTTTCTTTGTCTTTCCCACTTTTTAACATATTTTTTTAATCTCTGTGTCCAAAAAGTTTTTGACTCAACTTAATTAAGACGGAGAGAATTTTAAACTAAAATAACAAATTTTCAGGTAGTAATTGAAAATGTAAATAGACAAAACTCTGTTAAGAAAGAATAAAATTTAAAAACTAAAAATATCCCATGCACCAGATATTGAAACTTTGTTGAGAAAGTTATAAACTAAAAAAATAAAAGGATCACCCTACCCTATGACAGTACGCACAAAAATACTCCATTTGTCCCATAAAAAATTAAAAATAAGTCATTCAAGAAAAAAAAATAGTTCAATTTGTATAATGGATGAATGGTGGACTTCCATAAATGATAAAGTAAAAAAGGAGAAAAAAATAGTTCAATTTGTATAATGAATGAATGGTGGACTTCCATAAATGATAAAGTAAAAAAGAATGAGAAAAATATTTTCATAAATAAATATGAACTATTCTGCGGATCAGAGGAGAAAGGAAATAAAATATACTTTTATGAGAGAGTAATTAAAAAATTGAAAACCTACAACTAGTATGGAAGGAGACGGCATTGAATTAATTTTGTAGGGTACATGGTTATTTACGCGTTCCCTGATGAAAAAGACCTCCGCAATTTATTTCACGTGTCTACATGTAGTGACCGGACCATATGCCCAAATCCAAAGAAAAATAAAGTGTACTTTACACATGTTAAAACACATTTTCTGTTCTGCATCTGAATCTCATCCCCATCAAAACAAAATAATACAAAACAAAAAACATATCTATGGTTTGTTGAGGACCACTTGCCTCGTACTTCCTCCGTTTCATTAAAGATAACTCACTTTCCTCTTTTATTTGTCCTAATTAAGATGACCAATTACCTAAAATGAAAACACATTTATCTCTACTTTATTCCCTCTTTCTTACTTTTTACTCTCTCCACTTAACATACAAAATAAAACTGCATAAATTTTGTGCCGCCCATTAAAAAGGGTCATCTTCCTTAGAATTAGGCAATCACATTATAAGTAGGATTGAAGTCGAAAACCGTTTTTCAGTTATCAACGTGACTATAAAACTATATGATATAAAGAAAAAAGTAATTGAATTATTGTTAGTGACTAGTGAGACTCATATAATTATATAATTATGTGATAATAACTTCTCAAAAATAAAAATTAATTAATTTTATAAAATAAGTCAAAATAACAAAATATATGATTATTTTTTATAACGAAAACATCTGGATTACTTCCAAGGTCTTACACTTTAAGTAAAACAAGGGGAATAAATAATACTAATGTCGACTGGCCTAAGATCAATAACAAATTTTTTCTTGTTCTAACAAGTGGGATGAATAAATAGGGAACACATAACTAATGTTACATTCAACGGTCTAAAAGTGGAAAAGAAATGTGAATGGAGTGGATAAGGTCAATACAGTTTTGTTCTTGCTCTCGCCATATTTTCATTGAACGCCATTAATACGAGAAATAGCAAAATAATCATATACAAGAACTCCAAAATGGAAAAGTTCAATTTCCACTATTAATAAATTGCATCTACACAGTCAACATGCATTAATGAGTTAATGACGATTTCTAGATATAGGCAACTACCCCAAAGCACATCCAGAAAATATGTACGTATCACTATCTATGTCACTTTTATAGTACTACTACTACTACTTTATGAAGTGTTACATGACATCATGAAAGTTTACACATATCATGCTATGCATAAATATGTTTTCTTCTATAGCTATAGGTAACTACATTGTTAAGAAATTGAATATAGAAACACTTGTTGAACAAAAACCAACTTACAATACCATCATAAATAAGATAAATTTCTACTGCAGAAACATATAGAGAATTATTAAATTGATAGTAATAAATAACTCAATGAATTGAGAACTCCAAGTATAGAAACTCAAAGTAAAATTAATATTCTTATTAGTAAGTACAGAATTAATATTTAAAATCAGTATTTTTAGTTCAACAATGAGGCTTTTACATAGACAAAGGAAAATCCTAAACTTATGACAAAATAAAACTTAAAGGAAATAAATAAGAAATAAATCATAATTTGATAGAAGGAAAAATAATTACTCCAGATTTTTTCATCTACTAATTCTACTAACTAAAAAATCAATTAAAAAAAAAAATAACTTGCTTAGCCTCCAAAGCATCAATCACTAAAGTGATCTCATAGGAATTGGGTAACTTCAAATTGAAATTAGGGATAGTGCAATATGATTATGTTTAAACTTTACCGAATGCGTAAAATTCATATACATGAGTTTATGTACTTGGTCTCCAAATTTATAAACATCACTAAAACTAATCTCATAGGAATTTGGTAACTTCAAATTGAAAATAGGCATAGTGCAATATGATTATGTTTAATTTTACCCAAAGCATACAGTATTTCATACGTATATGAGTTTATAATAGTACAAGATAACACTTTTTACGATATAAGATCATTAGCAACATAGAAGTGGACGGGGGGGTGTTGCACCGCCATTGTACCTCGAGGGGAGGCTAGCGTGCGGGCCGTGCTGGATGACGAGGGGCAGGGTTGATGCGAACTAGCGCCATGGATGGGGAGGGGGATGAAAGAGGCCTCTGGTTTGGCCACTGGTGAAAAAGAACACTAATAAGTTGGGGAAGGAGGGAAGGGTTTGTGTTACTTTTTTATAATTCAATAATAATAATAATAATAATATTATTGTTACTATTATTAGAATACTTATAGTTAAGATTGGAAAAGACTTTTTATTATTATGATTATTTTGTAGTAATTATTTTTCTATAATTTACTATAATTTTAATTTAGCAATAAATATTATTATTATTATTATTATATAATTTGAATTAATAGTGTAAACTAATATACTCCTTCCGTCCTAAAAAGTATGAACTATTTTCTGTTTAGTCCGTCCTCAAAAAGTACTCCTATGAACTTTCTAGTTTTGGAAATTCCTGTTTCTCTAGTGAGGTGGGACTAATTTTCACTAACAATACTAATTTTTTTCTTTTTATCTCTCTCTTACTTTTCCAACTATGATTTTAACCCGTGCCGAAGCAAGTATTTATACTCTTTGGTAACGGAGGGAGCACGAGTATAGATAGATGGGTGGGGAAAGATTATGAGAGTTATTGTCTAGCTAAAAAACAAGAGATGAATGATCACATGGCATATGAGAGGTATAGATAAATTCATAGAGGGACGAAGAGAGGCCTACGTTGTGGATGAGCTCAAGATAAAAAAAATTTAGTAGTTAAACATGTCTTCAAAATTTTAAACAAGTGTAGTACCTCCTTTGTTCCATTATTGCTGAGTGTTCGAGTCGTTTCATTATAATTAATTTATTTACTTTTTTAAAAATTTGTTGCATTTAATTTCTCTTACTTTATTATCCTTATCATCTCATAATAAGAGTTATATTTTATAATTTCGGTCTCTGATCCCATAATAAAAGTTTTATTTCACTTTTACTACAAATGATAATTAGACTCACATTCCATCAACTTATTTCACTCTCATTTTATTATAAAATTAATATATAAAAATGAGACTCATATTTCACTAACTTATTCAACCTACTTTTCTTTACATTTCTTAAAATTCATGTCATATCCAAATATAACTCCTATTACGGGACGGATGAAGTATTTTATTATCTTTTTTTTTTTTTGCGCTATTCTTTCATCTACTATAGTATCTCATTATTTATCTAGATTTTACTATCTCTTGTACACTACCCTTCACTTAATTTACTAAAATATGCATTCTAGATTTTACTGTCTCTTGTACACTACCCTTCACTTAATTTGCTAAAATATGCATTCCTTAATTTCTGTGTGTGCCCAAAAAAAAAAAATGCTCCGACGTTGATGGCATAGGGCTGGCAATTTTTGATACGACACGATAACACGACACGGACCGGCACGAAATTAACACGATACGAACACGCACGTTCAGGATTTGGGTCATTATAGGGTCGACCCAATAAGAACATGAAGATATCGGGTCGTGTTTGGGTCGGGTTTGTGTTACATGTTAAGAAAAAAAAATTATTTTTTATTAACTAAAAAATTATTAAACTTTA